>NW_027040415.1:177500-200000 GCF_034236695.1 Oncorhynchus nerka | reverse complement strand
CCACCCACACACTGTCCTCAGGGGATCTACTGTCTCCACCCACACACTGTCCTCAGAGGACCTACTGTCTCCAGACTCCACCCACTGTCCTCAGGGGATCTACTGTCTCCACCCACACACTGTCCTCACGGAACCTACTGTCTCCAGACTCCACCCACTGTCCTCAGGGGATCTACTGTCTCCATCCACTCACTGTCCTCAGGGGATCTACTGTCTCCATCCACACATTGTCCTCAGGGGATCTACTGTCTCCACCAACACACTGTCCTCAGGGGATCTACTGTCTCCTGTCTCCTCCCACACACTGTCCTCAGGGGATCTACTGTCTCCATCCACACACTGTCCTCAGGGGATCTACTGTCTCCAGACTCCACCCACTTTCCTCAGGGGATCTACTGTCTCCAGACTCCACACACAGTCCTCAGGGGATCTACTGTCTCCTGTCTCCATCCACTCACTGTCCTCAGGGGATCTACTGTCTCCATCCACACACTGTCCTCAGGGGATCTACTGTCTCCTGTCTCCTCCCACACACTGTCCTCAGGGGATCTACTGTCTCCTGTCTCCTCCCACACACTGTCCTCAGGGGATCTACTGTCTCCATCCACACACTGTCCTCAGGGGATCTACTGTGTCCACCCACACACTGTCCTCAGGGGATCTACTGTCTCCATCCACACACTGTCCTCAGGGGATCTACTGTCTCCTGTCTCCACCCACACACTGTCCTCAGGGGATCTACTGTCTCCATCCACACATTGTCCTCAGGGGATCTACTGTCTCCATCCACCCACTGTCCTCAGGGGATCTACTGTCTCCATCCACCCACTGTCCTCAGGGGATCTACTGTCTCCATCCACACACTGTCCTCAGGGGATCTACTGTCTCCATCCACACACTGTCCTCAGGGGATCTACTGTCTCCATCCACACATTGTCCTCAGGGGATCTACTGTCTCCATCCATCCACTGTCCTCAGGGGATCTACTGTCTCCATCCACACACTGTCCTCAGGGGATCTACTGTCTCCATCCACACACTGTCCTCAGGGGATCTACTGTCTCCATCCACACACTGTCCTCAGGGGATCTACTGTCTCCACCCACACACTGTCCTCAGAGGATCTACTGTCTCCTGTCTCCATCCACTCACTGTCCTCAGGGGATCTACTGTCTCCACCCACACACTGTCCTCAGGGGATCTACTGTCTCCACCCACACACTGTCCTCAGAGGACCTACTGTCTCCAGACTCCACCCACTGTCCTCAGGGGATCTACTGTCTCCACCCACACACTGTCCTCACGGAACCTACTGTCTCCAGACTCCACCCACTGTCCTCAGGGGATCTACTGTCTCCATCCACTCACTGTCCTCAGGGGATCTACTGTCTCCATCCACACATTGTCCTCAGGGGATCTACTGTCTCCTGTCTCCTCCCACACACTGTCCTCAGGGGATCTACTGTCTCCATCCACACACTGTCCTCAGGGGATCTACTGTCTCCAGACTCCACCCACTTTCCTCAGGGGATCTACTGTCTCCAGACTCCACCCACTGTCCTCAGGGGATCTACTGTCTCCTGTCTCCATCCACTCACTGTCCTCAGGGGATCTACTGTCTCCATCCACACACTGTCCTCAGGGGATCTACTGTCTCCTGTCTCCTCCCACACACTGTCCTCAGGGGATCTACTGTCTCCTGTCTCCTCCCACACACTGTCCTCAGGGGATCTACTGTCTCCATCCACACACTGTCCTCAGGGGATCTACTGTGTCCACCCACACACTGTCCTCAGGGGATCTACTGTCTCCAGACTCCACCCACTGTCCTCAGGGGATCTACTGTCTCCTGTCTCCATCCACTCACTGTCCTCAGGGGATCTACTGTCTCCATCCACACACTGTCCTCAGGGGATCTACTGTCTCCTGTCTCCACCCACACACTGTCCTCAGGGGATCTACTGTCTCCAGACTCCACCCACTGTCCTCAGGGGATCTACTGTCTCCACCCACACACTGTCCTCAGGGGACCTACTGTCTCCAGACTCCACCCACTGTCCTCAGGGGATCTACTGTCTCCACCCACACACTGTCCTCAGAGGACCTACTGTCTCCAGACTCCACCCACTGTCCTCAGGGATCTACTGTCTCCACCCACACACTGTCCTCAGAGGACCTACTGTCTCCAGACTCCACCCACTGTCCTCAGGGGATCTACTGTCTCCACCCACACACTGTCCTCAGGGGATCTACTGTCTCCAGACTCCACCCACTGTCCTCAGAGGACCTACTGTCTCCGGACTCCACCCACTGTCCTCAGGGGATCTCCTGTCTCTACCCACACACTGTCCTCAGAGGACCTACTGTCTCCAGACTCCACCCACTGTCCTCAGGGGATCTACCGTCTCCACCCACACACTGTCCTCACAGGACCTACTGTCTCCAGACTCCACCCACTCTCCTCAGGGGATCTACTGTCTCCACACACTGTCCTCAGAGGACTTACTCTCTCCAGACTCCACCCACTGTCCTCAGGGGATCTACTGTCTCCACACACTGTCCTCAGAGGACCTACTGTCTCTAGACTCCACCCACTGTCCTCAGGGGATCTACTCTCTCCACCCTCAAACTGTCCTCAGAGGACCTACTGTCTCCGGACTCCATCCACTCACTGTCCTCAGGGGATCTACTGTCTCCACCCACACACTGTCCTCAGGGGATCTACTGTCTCCACCCACACACTGTCCTCAGAGGACCTACTGTCTCCAGACTCCACCCACTGTCCTCAGGGGATCTACTGTCTCCACCCACACACTGTCCTCACGGAACCTACTGTCTCCAGACTCCACCCACTGTCCTCAGGGGATCTACTGTCTCCATCCACTCACTGTCCTCAGGGGATCTACTGTCTCCATCCACACATTGTCCTCAGGGGATCTACTGTCTCCTGTCTCCTCCCACACACTGTCCTCAGGGGATCTACTGTCTCCATCCACACACTGTCCTCAGGGGATCTACTGTCTCCAGACTCCACCCACTTTCCTCAGGGGATCTACTGTCTCCAGACTCCACCCACTGTCCTCAGGGGATCTACTGTCTCCTGTCTCCATCCACTCACTGTCCTCAGGGGATCTACTGTCTCCATCCACACACTGTCCTCAGGGGATCTACTGTCTCCTGTCTCCTCCCACACACTGTCCTCAGGGGATCTACTGTCTCCTGTCTCCTCCCACACACTGTCCTCAGGGGATCTACTGTCTCCATCCACACACTGTCCTCAGGGGATCTACTGTGTCCACCCACACACTGTCCTCAGGGGATCTACTGTCTCCAGACTCCACCCACTGTCCTCAGGGGATCTACTGTCTCCTGTCTCCATCCACTCACTGTCCTCAGGGGATCTACTGTCTCCATCCACACACTGTCCTCAGGGGATCTACTGTCTCCTCCACCCACACATTGTCCTCAGGGGATCTACTGTCTCCAGACTCCACCCACTGTCCTCAGGGGATCTACTGTCTCCACCCACACACTGTCCTCAGGGGACCTACTGTCTCCAGACTCCACCCACTGTCCTCAGGGGATCTACTGTCTCCACCCACACACTGTCCTCAGAGGACCTACTGTCTCCAGACTCCACCCACTGTCCTCAGGGGATCTACTGTCTCCACCCACACACTGTCCTCAGAGGACCTACTGTCTCCAGACTCCACCCACTGTCCTCAGGGGATCTACTGTCTCCACCCACACACTGTCCTCAGGGGATCTACTGTCTCCAGACTCCACCCACTGTCCTCAGAGGACCTACTGTCTCCGGACTCCACCCACTGTCCTCAGGGGATCTCCTGTCTCTACCCACACACTGTCCTCAGAGGACCTACTGTCTCCAGACTCCACCCACTGTCCTCAGGGGATCTACCGTCTCCACCCACACACTGTCCTCACAGGACCTACTGTCTCCAGACTCCACCCACTCTCCTCAGGGGATCTACTGTCTCCACACACTGTCCTCAGGGACTCTACTGTCTCCAGACTCCACCCACTGTCCTCAGGGGATCTACTGTCTCCACACACTGTCCTCAGAGGACCTACTGTCTCTAGACTCCACCCACTGTCCTCAGGGGATCTACTCTCTCCACCCTCAAACTGTCCTCAGAGGACCTACTGTCTCCGGACTCCACCCACTGTCCTCAGGGGATCTACTGTCTCCACACACTGTCCTCAGAGGACCTACTGTCTCCAGACTCCACCCACTGTCCTCAGAGAACCTACTGTCTCCAGACTCCACCCACTGTCCTCAGGGGATCTACTGTCACCAGACTCCACCCACTGTCCTCAGGGGATCTACTGTCTCCACCCACACACTGTCCTCAGAGGACCTACTGTCTCCAGACTCCACCCACTGTCCTCAGGGGATCTACTGTCTCCAGACTCCACCCACTGTCCTCAGGGATCTACTGTCTCCAGACTCCACCCACTGTCCTCAGGGGATCTACTGTCTCCAGACTCCACCCACTGTCCTCAGGGGATCTACTGTCTCCAGACTCCACCCACTGTCCTCAGGGGATCTACTGTCTCCAGACTCTACCCACTGTCCTCAGGGGATCTACTGTCTCCACCCACACACTGTCCTCAGAGGACCTACTGTCTCCAGACTCCACCCACTGTCCTCAGGGGATCTACTGTCTCCTGTCTCCTCCCACACACTGTCCTCAGGGGATCTACTGTCTCCATCCACACACTGTCCTCAGGGGATCTACTGTGTCCACCCACACACTGTCCTCAGGGGATCTACTGTCTCCAGACTCCACCCACTGTCCTCAGGGGATCTACTGTCTCCAGACTCCACCCACTCACTGTCCTCAGGGGATCTACTGTCTCCACCCACACACTGTCCTCAGGGGATCTACTGTCTCCACCCACACACTGTCCTCAGAGGACCTACTGTCTCCAGACTCCACCCACTGTCCTCAGGGGATCTACTGTCTCCACCCACACACTGTCCTCACGGAACCTACTGTCTCCAGACTCCACCCACTGTCCTCAGGGGATCTACTGTCTCCATCCACTCACTGTCCTCAGGGGATCTACTGTCTCCATCCACACATTGTCCTCAGGGGATCTACTGTCTCCACCAACACACTGTCCTCAGGGGATCTACTGTCTCCTGTCTCCTCCCACACACTGTCCTCAGGGGATCTACTGTCTCCATCCACACACTGTCCTCAGGGGATCTACTGTCTCCAGACTCCACCCACTTTCCTCAGGGGATCTACTGTCTCCAGACTCCACCCACAGTCCTCAGGGGATCTACTGTCTCCTGTCTCCATCCACTCACTGTCCTCAGGGGATCTACTGTCTCCATCCACACACTGTCCTCAGGGGATCTACTGTCTCCTGTCTCCTCCCACACACTGTCCTCAGGGGATCTACTGTCTCCAGACTCCACCCACTGTCCTCAGGGGATCTACTGTCTCCATCCACACACTGTCCTCAGGGGATCTACTGTCTCCATCCACACACTGTCCTCAGGGGATCTACTGTCTCCATCCACACACTGTCCTCAGGGGATCTACTGTCTCCTGTCTCCACCCACACACTGTCCTCAGGGGATCTACTGTCTCCATCCACACATTGTCCTCAGGGGATCTACTGTCTCCATCCACCCACTGTCCTCAGGGGATCTACTGTCTCCATCCACCCACTGTCCTCAGGGGATCTACTGTCTCCATCCACACACTGTCCTCAGGGGATCTACTGTCTCCATCCACACACTGTCCTCAGGGGATCTACTGTCTCCATCCACACATTGTCCTCAGGGGATCTACTGTCTCCATCCATCCACTGTCCTCAGGGGATCTACTGTCTCCATCCACACACTGTCCTCAGGGGATCTACTGTCTCCATCCACACTGTCCTCAGGGGATCTACTGTCTCCATCCACACTGTCCTCAGGGGATCTACTGTCTCCACCCACACACTGTCCTCAGAGGATCTACTGTCTCCTGTCTCCACTCACTGTCCTCAGGGGATCTACTGTCTCCACCCACACACTGTCCTCAGGGGATCTACTGTCTCCACCCACACACTGTCCTCAGAGGACCTACTGTCTCCAGACTCCACCCACTGTCCTCAGGGGATCTACTGTCTCCACCACACACTGTCCTCAGAGGAACCTACTGTCTCCAGACTCCACCCACTGTCCTCAGGGGATCTACTGTCTCCATCCACTCACTGTCCTCAGGGGATCTACTGTCTCCATCCACCCATTGTCCTCAGGGGATCTACTGTCTCCAGTCTCCTCCCACACACTGTCCTCAGGGGATCTACTGTCTCCATCCACACACTGTCCTCAGGGGATCTACTGTCTCCAGACTCCACCCACTTTCCTCAGGGGATCTACTGTCTCCAGACTCCACCCACTGTCCTCAGGGGATCTACTGTCTCCATCCACTCACTGTCCTCAGGGGATCTACTGTCTCCATCCACACACTGTCCTCAGAGGATCTACTGTCTCCAGTCTCCTCCCCACACTGTCCTCAGGGGATCTACTGTCTCCTGTCTCCTCCCACACACTGTCCTCAGGGGATCTACTGTCTCCATCCACACACTGTCCTCAGGGGATCTACTGTGTCCACCCACACACTGTCCTCAGGGGATCTACTGTCTCCAGACTCCACCCACTGTCCTCAGGGGATCTACTGTCTCCTGTCTCCATCCACTCACTGTCCTCAGGGGATCTACTGTCTCCATCCACACACTGTCCTCAGGGGATCTACTGTCTCCTGTCTCCACCCACACACTGTCCTCAGGGGATCTACTGTCTCCAGACTCCACCCACTGTCCTCAGGGGATCTACTGTCTCCACCCACACACTGTCCTCAGGGGACCTACTGTCTCCAGACTCCACCCACTGTCCTCAGGGGATCTACTGTCTCCACCCACACACTGTCCTCAGAGGACCTACTGTCTCCAGACTCCACCCACTGTCCTCAGGGGATCTACTGTCTCCACCCACACACTGTCCTCAGAGGACCTACTGTCTCCAGACTCCACCCACTGTCCTCAGGGGATCTACTGTCTCCACCCACACACTGTCCTCAGGGGATCTACTGTCTCCAGACTCCACCCACTGTCCTCAGAGGACCTACTGTCTCCGGACTCCACCCACTGTCCTCAGGGGATCTCCTGTCTCTACCCACACACTGTCCTCAGAGGACCTACTGTCTCCAGACTCCACCCACTGTCCTCAGGGGATCTACCGTCTCCACCCACACACTGTCCTCACAGGACCTACTGTCTCCAGACTCCACCCACTCTCCTCAGGGGATCTACTGTCTCCACACACTGTCCTCAGAGGACCTACTCTCTCCAGACTCCACCCACTGTCCTCAGGGGATCTACTGTCTCCACACACTGTCCTCAGAGGACCTACTGTCTCCAGACTCCACCCACTGTCCTCAGGGGATCTACTCTCTCCACCCTCAAACTGTCCTCAGAGGACCTACTGTCTCCGGACTCCACCCACTGTCCTCAGGGGATCTACTGTCTCCACACACTGTCCTCAGAGGACCTACTGTCTCCAGACTCCACCCACTGTCCTCAGAGAACCTACTGTCTCCAGACTCCACCCACTGTCCTCAGGGGATCTACTGTCTCCAGACTCCACCCACTGTCCTCAGGGGATCTACTGTCTCCACCCACACACTGTCCTCAGAGGACCTACTGTCTCCAGACTCCACCCACTGTCCTCAGGGGATCTACTGTCTCCAGACTCCACCCACTGTCCTCAGGGGATCTACTGTCTCCAGACTCCACCCACTGTCCTCAGGGGATCTACTGTCTCCAGACTCCACCCACTGTCCTCAGGGGATCTACTGTCTCCAGACTCTACCCACTGTCCTCAGGGGATCTACTGTCTCCACCCACACACTGTCCTCAGAGGACCTACTGTCTCCAGACTCCACCCACTGTCCTCAGGGGATCTACTGTCTCCAGACTCCACCCACTGTCCTCAGGGGATCTACTGTCTCCAGACTCCACCCACTGTCCTCAGGGGATCTACTGTCTCCAGACTCCACCCACTGTCCTCAGGGGATCTACTGTCTCCAGACTCCACCCACTGTCCTCAGGGGATCTACTGTCTCCAGACTCTACCCACTGTCCTCAGGGGATCTACTGTCTCCAGACTCCACCCACTGTCCTCAGGGGATCTACTGTCTCCAGACTCCACCCACTGTCCTCAGGGGATCTACTGTCTCCAGACTCCACCCACTGTCCTCAGGGGATCTACAACCTCAAACACACAAACGTCAAAGCTGCAGCAAACTTTGATGAACATTAGGACGTGTGTGTGTGTGTGTGTGTGTCAAATCAAATCAAATCAAATCAAATTGTATTTGTCACATACACATGGTTAGCAGATGTTAATGCGAGTGTAGCGAAATCCTTGTGCTTCTAGTTCCGACAATGCAGTGATAACCAACAAGTAATCTAACTAACAATTCCAAAACTACTGTCTTATACACAGTGTAAGGGGATAAGGAATATGTACATAAGGATATATGAATGAGTGATGGTACAGAGCAGCATACAGTAGATGGTATCGAGTACAGTATATACATATGAGATGAGTATGTAGACAAAGTAAACAAAGTGGCATAGTTAAAGTGGCTAGTGACGTAAGAATGCAGTCGATGATGTAGAGTACAGTATATACGTATGCATATGAGATGAATAATGTAGGGTAAGTAACATTATATAAGGTAGCATTGTTTAAAGTGGCTAGTGATATATTTACATCATTTCCCATCAATTCCCATTATTAAAGTGGCTGGAGTTGGGTCAGTGTCAATGACAGTGTGTTGGCAGCAGCCACTCAATGTTAGTGGTGGCTGTTTAACAGTCTGATGGCCTTGAGATAGAAGCTGTTTTTCAGTCTCTCGGTCCCAGCTTTGATGCACCTGTACTGACCTCGCCTTCTGGATGATACCGGGGTGAACAGGCAGTGGTTCGGGTGGTTGATGTCCTTGATGATCTTTATGGCCTTCCTGTAACATCGGGTGGTGTAGGTGTCCTGGAGGGCAGGTAGTTTGCCCCCGGTGATGCGTTGTGCAGACCTCACTACCCTCTGGAGAGCCTTACGGTTGAGGGCGGAGCAGTTGCCGTACCAGGCGGTGATACAGCCCGCCAGGATGCTCTCGATTGTGCATCTGTAGAAGTTTGTGAGTGCTTTTGGTGACAAGCCGAATTTCTTCAGCCTCCTGAGGTTGAAGAGGCGCTGCTGCGCCTTCTTCACGACGCTGTCAGTGTGAGTGGACCAATTCAGTTTGTCTGTGATGTGTATGCCGAGGAACTTAAAACTTGCTACCCTCTCCACTACTGATCCATCGATGTGGATAGGGGGGTGTTCCCTCTGCTGTTTCCTGAAGTCCACAATCATCTCCTTAGTTTTGTTGACGTTGAGTGTGAGGTTATTTTCCTGACACCACACTCCGAGGGCCCTCACCTCCTCCCTGTAGGCCGTCTCGTCGTTGTTGGTAATCAAGCCTACCACTGTTGTGTCGTCCGCAAACTTGATGATTGAGTTGGAGGCGTGCATGGCCACGCAGTCGTGGGTGAACAGGGAGTACAGGAGAGGGCTCAGAACGCACCCTTGTTGAGGATCAGCGAGGAGGAGATGTTGTTGCCTACCCTCACCACCTGTGGGCGGCCCGTCAGGAAGTCCAGTACCCAGTTGCACAGGGCGGGGTCGAGACCCAGGGTCTCGAGCTTGATGACGAGCTTGGAGGGTATGGTGTTGAATGCCGAGCTGTAGTCGATGAACAGCATTCTCACATAGGTATTCCTCTTGTCCAGGTGGGTTAGGGCAGTGTGCAGTGTGGTTGAGATTGCATCGTCTGTGGACCTATTTGGGCGGTAAGCAAATTGGAGTGGGTCTAGGGTGTCAGGTAGGGTGGAGGTGATATGGTCCTTGACTAGTCTCTCAAAGCACTTCATGATGACGGAAGTGAGTGCTACGGGGCGGTAGTCGTTTAGCTCAGTTACCTTAGCTTTCTTGGGAACAGGAACAATGGTGGCCCTCTTGAAGCATGTGGGAACAGCAGACTGGTATAGGGATTGATTGAATATGTCCGTAAACACACCGGCCAGCTGGTCTGCGCATGCTCTGAGGGCGCGGCTGGGGATGCCGTCTGGGCCTGCAGCCTTGCGAGGGTTAACACGTTTAAATGTCTTACTCACCTCGGCTGCAGTGAAGGAGAGACCACATGTTTTCGTTGCAGGCCGTGTCAGTGGCACTGTATTGTCCTCAAAGCGGGCAAAAAAAAAGTGTGTGTGTGTGTGTGTGTTTGAGGTTGTGTGTTTTCGTGTTTGAGGTTGTGTGTGTGTGTGTGTGTTTGTTTGAGGTTGCGCTGCGTCATTTAGTTACCAGTGCGACCGTGTTCCCTGCGGCGCCGCTCAGAGGGCATGCTGGGTAAACATGGAAATCCGTTGGGCAAGAGCAGCCGGTAATGACACCACAGAGGCACACACACACACACACACACACACACACACACACACACACACATACACATACACACACACACACACACACACAGACACACATACACACACACAGACAGACACACACACACACAGACACACACGCACACGCACACGCACACACACACACACACACACACACACACACACTCACACACATACACACTCGTACAGTCACCAGGGAGGGAGGTGTTTTTGTTTTTATCAGCCGATGGTACAACCTTAATTACAACCAACACGTCCTTCCAACCTCTCTCTCTCTATTCCCCAGCTAGCGCATAACGTTCTGAGAACCTTAATTACAACCAACACGTCCTTCCAACCTCTCTCTCTCTATTCCCCAGCTAGCGCATAACGTTCTGAGAACCTTAATTACAACCAACACGTCTTTCCAACCTCTCTCTCTCTATTCCCCAGCTAGCGCATAACGTTCTGGGAACCTTTAATTACAACCAACACGTCTTTCCAACCTCTCTCTCTCTATTCCCCAGCTAGCGCATAACGTTCTGAGAACCTTAATTACAACCAACACGTCTTTCCAACCTCTCTCTCTCTATTCCCCAGCTAGCGCAAAACGTTCTGAGAACCTTATGTTTCTCAGAGCTTGGTGAGATCTAGGATTCCCAGCTAACATTTTGCTACAATCTTCCGAAAACATTTCATGTAGGAATGTTGTTAGGATTGTTGCAGGAATGTTGTATGAACGTTGCAGGAATGTTGCAGGATAAAATAACATTATTTTCTTGGTATTTCTCTTTAACAGAACGTTTCAGTCAAAAGTTCAAACATGGTTACATTTCATTAAATTGTTGGTAATGTTTTAGTGTTCTCCGTCTTTGTCAGTCACTCTTATAATGAGTTGTATCCTCATCTCTCTGTCTCTCTAGTTCTGTGTGTTGTCAGTCACTCTATACTGAGTTGTAGAGACCTCTCTCTCTGTCTCTCTTAGTTCTGTGTGTCTGTGTGTTGTCAGTCACTCTATAATGAGTGTGAGACCTCATGTCTCTCTTAGTGTGTTGTCACACTCTATAATGAGTTGTAGAGACCTCATCTCTCTGTCTCTCTTAGTTCTGTGTCTGTGTGTTGTCAGTCACTCTATACTGAGTTGTAGAGACCTCATCTCTCTGTCTCTCTTAGTTCTGTGTGTTGTCAGTCACTCTATAATGAGTTGTAGAGACCTCATCTCTCTGTCTCTCTTAGTTCTGTGTGTTGTCAGTCACTCTTATAATGAGTTGTAGAGACCTCATCTCTCTGTCTCTCTTTGTTCTGTGTGTTGTCAGTCACTCTATAATGAGTTGTAGAGACCTCATCTCTCTGTCTCTCTTAGTTCTGTGTCTGTGTGTTGTCAGTCACTCTATAATGAGTTGTAGAGACCTCATCTCTCTGTCTCTCTTAGTTCTGTGTCTGTGTGTTGTCAGTCACTCTATAATGAGTTGTAGAGACCTCATCTCTCTGTCTCTCTTAGTTCTGTGTGTTGTCAGTCACTCTATAATGAGTTGTAGAGACCTCATCTCTCTGTCTCTCTTAGTTCTGTGTGTTGTCAGTCACTCTATAATGAGTTGTAGTGACCTCATCTCTCTGTCTCTCTTAGTTCTGTGTCTGTGTGTTGTCAGTCACTCTATAATGAGTTGTAGAGAGCTGTCCTTGACATGGCACCCTATTCCCTATGTAGTACACTACAGTCCCATGTAGTGCACTAGTTTTGACCAGAGTCCTATGTGGGAATAGGGTCCCACGTCAGTGCTTCATTCAGACTAAAATTGGAGCATGGAGCCATGATCCCATCACTGACACACACACACACACACACACACACACACACACACATACACACACACACACACACACACACACACACACACACACACACACACACACACACACACACACACACACACACACACACACACACACACACACACACACACACACACCGTCTAATTAACCCCAAGAACAGAGTTCAGCTCGCAGGGAGTGTGTCAGCGTGTGTGTGTGTGTGTTTTACTAACTGTTGAGGTCAGGGTTTCTCTGTCCTCATTTAGGAGAAATTAAATGTGCTTCCTGAGTCTCCCATATCCCTGGAGCCAGGGGTCTGTGCACGTGCAACGTGCTTCCTGAGTATCCCATGTCCCTGGAGCCAAGGGTCTGTGCACGTGGTTGCCGTGGTTGCGTGTGTGTGTGTTTTAGTCTTGTGGACAGGACGACACGCTGCTGCTACTGTTTGTTATCTCAGCTCACTGGTCACCATAGCAGCACCCACTCGCTCCAGCAGGTATATTTTACTGGTCATCCCCCAAAGCCAATTCCTCCTTTATCCGCCTTTCCTTCCAGTTCTCTGCTGCCAATGAATTGCAAAAATCACTGAAGCTGGAGACTCATATCTCCCTCACTAGCTTTAAGCACCAGCTGTCAGAGCAGCTCCCAGATCACTGCACCTGTACACAGCCCATCTGTAAACAGCCCATCTACCTACCTCATCCCCATACTGGTATTTATTTATCTTGCTCCTTTGCACCCCAGTACCTCTACTGGGACATTCATCTTCTGCACATCTACCATTCCAGTGTTCATTTGCGAAATTATCTTGGCCAGGTCACAGTTGTAAATTAGAATTTGTTCTCAACTGGCCACCTGGTTAAATAAAGGTGATCTGGTCTACCTGGTTAAATAAAGGTGATCTGGTCTACCTGGTTAAATAAAGGTGATCTGGTCTACCTGGTTAAATAAAGGTGATCTGGTCTACCTGGTTAAATAAAGGTGATCTGGTCTACCTGGTTAAATAAAGGTGATCTGGCCTACCTGGTTAAATAAAGGTGATCTGGCCTACCTGGTTAAATAAAGGTGATCTGACCTCTTAAATAAAGGTGATCTGGCCTACCTGGTTAAATAAAGGTGATCTGGCCTACCTGGTTAAATAAAGGTGATCTGGTCTACCTGGTTAAATAAAGGTGATCTGGTCTACCTGGTTAAATAAAGGTGAACTGGTCTACCTGGTTAAATAAATGTGATCTGGTCTACATGGTTAAATAAAGGTGATCTGGTCTACCTGGTTAAATAAAGGTGATCTGGCCTACCTGGTTAAATAAAGGTGATCTGGTCTACCTGGTTAAATAAAGGTGATCTGGTCTACCTGGTTAAATAAAGGTGATCTGGTCTACCTGGTTAAATAAAGGTGATCTGGTCTACCTGGTTAAATAAAGGTGATCTGGCCTACCTGGTTAAATAAAGGTGATCTGGTCTACCTGGTTAAATAAAGGTGATCTGGCCTACCTGGTTAAATAAAGGTGATCTGGTCTACCTGGTTAAATAAAGGTGATCTTGTCTGAAATAAAGGTGATCTGGTCTACCTGGTTAAATAAAGGTGATCTGGCCTACCTGGTTAAATAAAGGTGAACTGGTGTCTACCTGGTTAAATAAAGGTGATCTGGTCTACCTGGTTAAATAAAGGTGATCTGGCCACCTGGTTAAATAAAGGTGAAATAAAACTAAATTTAATTTTAAATTATATGACACTTTATTCCAAGTTACATGTACATAGCTACCTCAATTACATCTTATCATTTAGTGATGGTAGAGATGGATTAACCCTTAGTGATGGTAGTGATGGTAGAGATGGATTAACCCTTAGTGATGGTAGAGATGGATTAACCCTTAGTGATGGTAGAGATGGATTAACCCTTAGTGATGGTAGAGATGGATTAACCCTTAGTGATGGTAGAGATGGATTAACCCTTAGTGATGGTAGAGATGGATTAACCCTTAGTGATGGTAGAGATGGATTAACCCTTAGTGATGGTAGAGATGGATTAACCCTTAGTGATGGTAGAGATGGATTAACCCTTAGTGATGGTAGAGATGGATTAACCCTTAGTGATGGTAGAGATGGATTAACCCTTAGTGATGGTAGAGATGGATTAACCCTTAGTGATGGTAGAGATGGATTAACCCTTAGTGTGGTAGAGATGGATTAACCCTTAGTGATGGTAGAGATGGATTAACCCTTAGTGATGGTAGAGATGGATTAACCCTTAGTGATGGTAGAGATGGATTAACCCTTAGTGATGGTAGAGATGGATTAACCCTTAGTGATGGTAGAGATGGTAGAGATGGATTAACCCTTAGTGATGGTAGAGATGGATTAACCCTTAGTGATGGTAGAGATGGATTAACCCTTAGTGATGGTAGAGATGGATTAACCCTTAGTGATGGTAGAGATGGATTAACCCTTAGTGATGGTAGAGATGGTAGAGATGGATTAACCCTTAGTGATGGTAGTGATGGTAGAGATGGATTAACCCTTAGTGATGGTAGAGATGGATTAACCCTTAGTGATGGTAGAGATGGATTAACCCTTAGTGATGGTAGAGATGGATTAACCCTTAGTGTGGTAGAGATGGTAGAGATGGATTAACCCTTAGTGATGGTAGTGATGGTAGAGATGGATTAACCCTTAGTGATGGTAGAGATGGATTAACCCTTAGTGATGGTAGAGATGGATTAACCCTTAGTGATGGTAGAGATGGATTAACCCTTAGTGATGGTAGTGATGGTAGAGATGGATTAACCCTTAGTGATGGTAGAGATAGATTAACCCTTAGTGATGGTAGTGATGGTAGAGATGGGTTAACCCTTAGTGATGGTAGAGATGGATTAACCCTTAGTGATGGTAGAGATGGATTAACCCTTAGTGTGGTAGAGATGGATTAACCCTTAGTGATGGTAGAGATGGATTAACCCTTAGTGATGGTAGAGATGGATTAACCCTTAGTGATGGTAGAGATGGATTAACCCTAGTGATGGTAGAGATGGATTAACCCTTAGTGATGGTAGAGATGGATTAACCCTTAGTGATGGTAGAGATGGATTAACCCTTAGTGATGGTAGAGATGGATTAACCCTTAGTGATGGTAGAGATGGATTAACCCTTAGTGATGGTAGAGATGGATTAACCCTTAGTGATGGTAGAGATGGATTAACCCTTAGTGATGGTAGAGATGGTAGAGATGGATTAACCCTTAGTGATGGTAGAGATGGTAGAGATGGATTAACCCTTAGTGATGGTAGAGATGGATTAACCCTTAGTGATGGTAGAGATGGATTAACCCTTAGTGATGGTAGAGATGGATTAACCCTTAGTGATGGTAGAGATGGATTAACCCTTAGTGATGGTAGAGATGGATTAACCCTTAGTGATGGTAGAGATGGATTAACCCTTAGTGATGGTAGAGATGGATTAACCCTTAGTGATGGTAGAGATGGATTAACCCTTAGTGATGGTAGTGATGGATTAACCCTTAGTGATGGTAGAGATGGATTAACCCTTAGTGATGGTAGAGATGGATTAACCCTTAGTGATGGTAGAGATGGATTAACCCTTAGTGATGGTAGAGATGGATTAACCCTTAGTGATGGTAGAGATGGTAGAGATGGATTAACCCTTAGTGATGGTAGAGATGGATTAACCCTTAGTGATGGTAGAGATGGATTAACCCTTAGTGATGGTAGTGATGGTAGAGATGGATTAACCCTTAGTGATGGTAGAGATGGATTAACCCTTAGTGATGGTAGAGATGGATTAACCCTTAGTGATGGTAGAGATGGATTAACCCTTAGTGATGGTAGAGATGGATTAACCCTTAGTGATGGAAGTGATGGTAGAGATGGATTAACCCTTAGTGATGGTAGAGATGGATTAACCCTTAGTGTGGTAGAGATGGATTAACCCTTAGTGATGGTAGAGATGGATTAACCCTTAGTGATGGTAGAGATGGATTAACCCTTAGTGATGGTAGAGATGGATTAACCCTTAGTGATGGTAGAGATGGATTAACCCTTAGTGATGGTAGAGATGGATTAACCCTTAGTGATGGTAGAGATGGATTAACCCTTAGTGATGGTAGAGATGGATTAACCCTTAGTGATGGTAGAGATGGATTAACCCTTAGTGATGGTAGAGATGGATTAACCCTTAGTGATGGTAGTGATGGTAGAGATGGATTAACCCTTAGTGATGGTAGAGATGGATTAACCCTTAGTGATGGTAGAGATGGATTAACCCTTAGTGATGGTAGAGATGGATTAACCCTTAGTGATGGTAGAGATGGATTAACCCTTAGTGATGGTAGAGATGGATTAACCCTTAGTGATGGTAGAGATGGATTAACCCTTAGTGATGGTAGAGATGGATTAACCCTTAGTGATGGTAGAGATGGATTAACCCTTAGTGATGGTAGAGATGGATTAACCCTTAGTGATGGTAGTGATGGTAGAGATGGATTAACCCTTAGTGATGGTAGAGATGGATTAACCCTTAGTGATGGTAGAGATGGATTAACCCTTAGTGATGGTAGAGATGGATTAACCCTTAGTGATGGTAGAGATGGATTAACCCTTAGTGAGAGATGGTTAACCCTTAGATGGTAGAGATGGATTAACCCTTAGTGATGGTAGAGATGGATTAACCCTTAGTGATGGTAGAGATGGATTAACCCTTAGTGATGGTAGAGATGGATTAACCCTTAGTGATGGTAGAGATGGATTAACCCTTAGTGATGGTAGAGATGGATTAACCCTTAGTGATGGTAGAGATGGATTAACCCTTAGTGATGGTAGAGATGGATTAACCCTTAGTGATGGTAGAGATGGATTAACCCTTAGTGATGGTAGAGATGGATTAACCCTTAGTGATGGTAGAGATGGATTTAACCCTTAGTGATGGTAGAGATGGATTAACCCTTAGTGATGGTAGAGATGGATTAACCCTTAGTGATGGTAGAGATGGATTAACCCTTAGTGATGGTAGAGATGGATTAACCCTTAGTGATGGTAGAGATGGATTAACCCTTAGTGATGGTAGAGATGGATTAACCCTTAGTGATGGTAGAGATGGTAGAGATGGATTAACCCTTAGTGATGGTAG
Source organism: Oncorhynchus nerka (assembly GCF_034236695.1). NCBI lineage: Eukaryota > Metazoa > Chordata > Actinopteri > Salmoniformes > Salmonidae > Oncorhynchus > Oncorhynchus nerka. Next base: position 182,537 of record NW_027040415.1, on the reverse strand, counting down.
AGATGGATTAACCCTTAGTGTGGTAGAGATGGATTAACCCTTAGTGATGGTAGAGATGGATTAACCCTTAGTGTGGTAGAGATGGATTAACCCTTAGTGATGGTAGAGATGGTAGAGATATTAACCCTTGAGTGATGGTAGAGATGGATTAACCCTTAGTGATGGTAGAGATGGATTAACCCTTAGTGATGGTAGAGATGGATTAACCCTTAGTGATGGTAGAGATGGATTAACCCTTAGTGATGGTAGAGATGGTAGAGATGGATTAACCCTTAGTGATGGTAGTGATGGATTAACCCTTAGTGATGGTAGAGAGGGATTAACCCTTAGTGATGGTAGAGATGGATTAACCCTTAGTGATGGTAGAGATGGATTAACCCTTAGTGTGATGGTAGAGATGGATTAACCCTTAGTGATGGTAGAGATGGATTAACCCTTGATGGTAGTGATGGTAGAGATGGATTAACCCTTAGTGATGGTAGAGATGGATTAACCCTTAGTGATGGTAGAGATGGATTAACCCTTAGTGATGGTAGAGATGGATTAACCCTTAGTGATGGTAGAGATGGATTAACCCTTAGTGATGGTAGAGATGGATTAACCCTTAGTGATGGTAGAGATGATTAACCCTTAGTGATGGTAGAGATGGATTAACCCTTAGTGATGGTAGAGATGGATTAACCCTTAGTGATGGTAGAGATGGATTAACCCTTAGTGATGGTAGAGATGGATTAACCCTTAGTGATGGTAGAGATGGATTAACCCTTAGTGATGGTAGAGATGGTAGAGATGGATTAACCCTTAGTGTGGTAGAGATGGATTAACCCTTAGTGAGTGTGATGGTAGAGATGGATTAACCCTTAGTGATGGTAGAGATGGTAGAGATGGATTAACCCTTAGTGATGGTAGAGATGGATTAACCCTTAGTGATGGTAGAGATGGATTAACCCTTAGTGATGGTAGAGATGGATTAACCCTTAGTGATGGTAGAGATGGATTAACCCTTAGTGATGGTAGAGATGGATTAACCCTTAGTGATGGTAGTGATGGTAGAGATGGATTAACCCTTAGTGATGGTAGAGATGGATTAACCCTTAGTGATGGTAGAGATGGATTAACCCTTAGTGTGGTAGAGATGGATTAACCCTTAGTGATGGTAGAGATGGATTAACCCTTAGTGATGGTAGTGATGGTAGAGATGGATTAACCCTTAGTGATGGTAGAGATGGATTAACCCTTAGTGATGGTAGAGATGGTTAACCCTTAGTGATGAGATGGATTAACCCTTAGTGATGGTAGAGATGGATTAACCCTTAGTGATGGTAGTGATGGTAGAGATGGATTAACCCTTAGTGATGGTAGAGATGGATTAACCCTTAGTGATGGTAGAGATGGATTAACCCTTAGTGATGGTAGAGATGGATTAACCCTTAGTGATGGTAGAGATGGTAGAGATGGATTAACCCTTAGTGATGGTAGAGATGGATTAACCCTTAGTGATGGTAGAGATGGATTAACCCTTAGTGATGGTAGAGATGGATTAACCCTTAGTGATGGTAGAGATGGATTAACCCTTAGTGATGGTAGAGATGGATTAACCCTTAGTGATGGTAGAGATGGATTAACCCTTAGTGAGAGATGGATTAACCCTTAGTGATGGTAGAGATGGATTAACCCTTAGTGATGGTAGAGATGGATTAACCCTTAGTGATGGTAGAGATGGATTAACCCTTAGTGATGGTAGAGATGGATTAACCCTTAGTGATGGTAGAGGTAGAGATGGATTAACCCTTGATGTGATGGTAGTGATGGAGAGATAAACCCTTAGTGATGGTAGAGATGGATTAACCCTTAGTGATGGTAGAGATGGATTAACCCTTAGTGATGGTAGAGATGGATTAACCCTTAGTGATGATGGATTAACCCTTAGTGATGGTAGAGATGGATTAACCCTTAGTGATGGTAGAGATGGATTAACCCTTAGTGATGGTAGAGATGGATTAACCCTTAGTGATGGTAGAGATGGATTAACCCTTAGTGATGGTAGAGATGGATTAACCCTTAGTGATGGTAGAGATGGATTAACCCTTGATGGTAGATGGATTAACCCTTAGTGATGGTAGAGATGGATTAACCCTTAGTGATGGTAGAGATGGATTAACCCTTGGTGATGGTAGAGATGGTAGAGATTTAACCCTTAGTGATGGTAGAGATGGATTAACCCTTAGTGATGGTAGAGATGGATTAACCCTTAGTGATGGTAGAGATGGATTAACCCTTAGTGATGGTAGAGATGGATTAACCCTTGATGGTGAGTGTGATGGTAGAGATGGATTAACCCTTAGTGATGGTAGAGATGGATTAACCCTTAGTGATGGTAGAGATGGATTAACCCTTAGTGATGGTAGAGATGGATTAACCCTTAGTGATGGTAGAGATGGATTAACCCTTAGTGATGGTAGAGATGGATTAACCCTTAGTGATGGTAGAGATGGATTTAACCCTTAGTGATGGTAGAGATGGATTAACCCTTAGTGATGGTAGAGATGGATTAACCCTTAGTGATGGTAGAGATGGATTAACCCTTAGTGATGGTAGATGGTATGGATTAACCCTTAGTGATGGTAGAGATGGATTAACCCTTAGTGATGGTAGAGATGGATTAACCCTTAGTGATGGTAGAGATGGATTAACCCTTAGTGATGGTAGAGATGGATTAACCCTTAGTGATGGTAGAGATGGATTAACCCTTAGTGATGGTAGAGATGGATTAACCCTTAGTGTGGTAGAGATGGATTAACCCTTAGTGATGGTAGAGATGGATTAACCCTTAGTGATGGTAGAGATGGATTAACCCTTAGTGATGGTAGAGATGGATTAACCCTTAGTGATGGTAGTGATGGATTAACCCTTAGTGATGGTAGAGATGGATTAACCCTTAGTGATGGTAGAGATGGATTAACCCTTAGTGATGGTAGAGATGGATTAACCCTTAGTGATGGTAGAGATGGATTAACCCTTAGTGATGGTAGAGATGGATTAACCCTTAGTGTGGTAGAGATGGATTAACCCTTAGTGAGAGATGGATTAACCCTTAGTGATGGTAGAGATGGATTAACCCTTAGTGATGGTAGAGATGGATTAACCCTTAGTGATGGTAGAGATGATTAACCCTAGTGATGGTAGAGATGGATTAACCCTTAGTGATGGTAGATGGTAGAGATGGATTAACCCTTAGTGATGGTAGAGATGGATTAACCCTTAGTGATGGTAGAGATGGATTAACCCTTAGTGATGGTAGAGATGGAGAGATGGATTAACCCTTAGTGTGGTAGAGATGGTGAGGTAGAGATGGATTAACCCTTAGTGATGGTAGAGATGGATTAACCCTTGAGTGATGGTAGAGATGGATTAACCCTTAGTGATGGTAGAGATGGATTAACCCTTAGTGATGGTAGAGATGGATTAACCCTTAGTGATGGTAGAGATGGATTAACCCTTAGTGATGGTAGAGATGGATTAACCCTTAGTGATGGTAGAGATGGATTAACCCTGGTAGTGATGGTAGAGATGGATTAACCCTTAGTGATGGTAGAGATGGATTAACCCTTAGTGATGGTAGAGATGGATTAACCCTTAGTGATGGTAGAGATGGATTAACCCTTAGTGATGGTAGAGATGGATTAACCCTTAGTGATGGTAGAGATGGATTAACCCTTAGTGATGGTAGAGATGGATTAACCCTTAGTGATGGTAGAGATGGATTAACCCTTAGTGATGGTAGAGATGGATTAACCCTTAGTGATGGTAGAGATGGATTAACCCTTAGTGATGGTAGAGATGGATTAACCCTTAGTGATGGTAGAGATGGATTAGAGTGATGGTAGAGATGATTAACCCTTAGTGATGGTAGAGATGGATGGTGATGGTAGAGATGGATTAACCCTTAGTGAGAGATGGTAGAGATGGATTAACCCTTAGTGATGGTAGAGATGGATTAACCCTTAGTGATGGTGAGATGATTAACCCTTAGTGATGGTAGAGATGGATTAACCCTTAGTGATGGTAGAGATGGATTAACCCTTAGTGATGGTAGAGATGGATTAACCCTTAGTGATGGTAGAGATGGATTAACCCTTATGAGAGATGGATTAGAGTGATGGTAGAGATGGATTAACCCTTAGTGATGGTAGAGATGGATTAACCCTTAGTGATGGTAGAGATGGATTAACCCTTAGTGATGGTAGAGATGGATTATTAACCCTTAGTGATGGTAGATGGTAGAGATGGATTAACCCTTAGTGATGGTAGAGATGGATTAACCCTTAGTGATGGTAGAGATGGATTAACCCTTAGTGATGGTAGAGATGGATTAACCCTTAGTGATGGTAGAGATGGTAGAGATGGATTAACCCTTAGTGATGGTAGAGATGGATTAACCCTTAGTGATGGTAGAGATGGATTAACCCTTAGTGATGGTAGAGATGGATTAACCCTTAGTGATGGTAGAGATGGATTAACCCTTAGTGATGGTAGAGATGGATTAACCCTTAGTGATGGTAGAGATGGATTAACCCTTAGTGATGGTAGAGATGGATTAACCCTTAGTGATGGTAGAGATGGATTAACCCTTAGTGATGGTAGAGATGGTAGAGATGGATTAACCCTTAGTGATGGTAGAGATGGATTAACCCTTAGTGATGGTAGAGATGGATTAACCCTTAGTGATGGTAGAGATGGTAGAGATGGATTAACCCTTAGTGATGGTAGAGATGGATTAACCCTTAGTGATGGTAGAGATGGTAGAGATGGATTAACCCTTAGTGATGGTAGAGATGGATTAACCCTTAGTGATGGTAGAGATGGATTAACCCTTAGTGATGGTAGAGATGGATTAACCCTTAGTGATGGTAGAGATGGATTAACCCTTAGTGATGGTAGAGATGGATTAACCCTTAGTGATGGTAGAGATGGATTAACCCTTAGTGATGGTAGAGATGGATTAACCCTTAGTGATGGTAGAGATGGATTAACCCT
>NW_027040415.1:162500-170000 GCF_034236695.1 Oncorhynchus nerka | reverse complement strand
CAGTAGCCTAGGGTCAGGGGAACATTTTCAGTAGCCTAGGGTCAGGGGAACATTTTCAGTAGCCTAGGGTCTGGGAACATTTTCAGTAGCCTAGGGTCTGGGGAACATTTTCAGGCGCCGAGGGTCTGGGAACATTTTCAGTAGCCGAGGGTCTGGGAACATTTTCAGTAGACTAGGGTCTGGGAACATTTTCAGTAGCCGAGGGTCTGGGAACCTTTTCAGTAGCCGAGGGTCTGGGAACATTTTCAGTAGACTAGGGTCTGGGAACATTTTCAGTAGCCGAGGGTCTGGGAACATTTTCAGTAGACTAGGGTCTGGGAACATTTTCAGTAGCCGAGGGTCTGGGAACATTTTCAGTAGCCTAGGGTCTGGGAACCTTTTCAGTAGCCTAGGGTCAGGGGAACATTTTCAGTAGCCTAGGGTCTGGGAACATTTTCAGTAGCCGAGGTCTGGGGAACATTTTCAGTAGCCTAGGTCAGGGGAACATTTTCAGTAGCCGAGGGTCTGGGAACATTTTCAGTAGCCTAGGGTCAGGGAACATTTTCAGTAGCCTAGGGTCAGGGAACATCTTCAGTAGCCTAGGGTCAGGGGAACATTTTCAGTAGCCTAGGGTCAGGGGAACATTTTCAGTAGCCTAGGGTCTGGGGAACATTTTCAGTAGCCTAGGGTCTGGGAACATTTTCAGTAGCCTAGGGTCTGGGAACATTTTCAGTAGCCGAGGGTCTGGGGAACATTTTCAGTAGCCTAGGTCAGGGAACATTTTCAGTAGCCGAGGGTCTGGGAACATTTTCAGTAGCCGAGGGTCTGGGAACATTTTCAGTAGCCTAGGGTCTGGGGAACATTTTCAGTAGCCGAGGGTCTGGGAACATTTTTAGTAGCCGAGGGTCTGGGAACCTTTTCAGTAGCCTAGGGTCTGGGGAACATTTTCAGTAGCCGAGGGTCAGGGGAACATTTTCAGTAGCCTAGGGTCTGGGGAACATTTTCAGTAGCCGAGGGTCTGGGAACATTTTCAGTAGCCGAGGGTCTGGGGAACATTTTCAGTAGCCGAGGGTCTGGGAACATTTTCAGTAGCCTAGGGTCAGGGGAACATTTTCAGTAGCCGAGGGTCAGGGGAACATTTTCAGGAGCCGAGGGTCTGGGAACATTTTCAGTAGCCGAGGGTCTGGGAACATTTTCAGTAGCCTAGGGTCTGGGGAACATTTTCAGTAGCCTAGGGTCTGGGAACATTTTCAGTAGCCGAGGGTCTGGGAACATTTTCAGTAGCCGAGGGTCTGGGAACATTTTCAGCAGCCAAGGGTCTGGGGAACATTTTCAGTAGCCTAGGGTCTGGGGAACATTTTTCAGTAGACTAGGGTCTGGGAACATTTTCAGTAGACTAGGGTCTGGGAACATTTTCAGTAGACTAGGGTCAGGGGAACATTTTCAGTAGCCTAGGGTCTGGGGAACATTTTCAGTAGCCGAGGGTCTGGGAACATTTTCAGTAGCCGAGGGTCTGGGAACATTTTCAGTAGCCGAGGGTCTGGGAACATTTTCAGTAGCCGAGGGTCTGGGGAACATTTTTCAGTAGCCTAGGGTCTGGGAACATTTTCAGTAGCCTAGGGTCAGGGGAACATTTTCAGTAGCCTAGGGTCTGGGAACATTTTCAGTAGCCTAGGGTCTGGGAACATTTTCAGTAGCCTAGGGTCTGGGGAACATTTTCAGTAGCCGAGGGTCTGGGGAACATTTTCAGTAGCCTAGGGTCAGGGAACATTTTCAGTAGCCTAGGGTCAGGGGAACATTTTCAGTAGCCTAGGGTCTGGGAACATTTTCAGTAGCCTATGGTCTGGGAACATTTTCAGTAGCCTAGGGTCTGGGAACATTTTCAGTAGCCTAGGGTCAGGGGAACATTTTCAGTAGCCTAGGGTCAGGGGAACATTTTCAGTAGCCTAGGGTCAGGGAACATCTTCAGTAGCCTAGGGTCAGGGGAACATTTTCAGTAGCCTAGGGTCAGGGGAACATTTTCAGTAGCCTAGGGTCTGGGGAACATTTTCAGTAGCCTAGGGTCTGGGAACATTTTCAGTAGCCCAGGGTCTGGGGAACATTTTCAGTAGCCTAGGGTCTGGGAACATTTTCAGTAGCCGAGGGTCTGGGGAACATTTTCAGTAGCCTAGGGTCAGGGGAACATTTTCAGTAGCCGAGGGTCTGGGGAACATTTTCAGTAGACTAGGGTCAGGGGAACATTTTCAGTAGCCTAGGGTCTGGGAACATTTTCAGTAGCCGAGGGTCTGGGGAACATTTTCAGTAGCCTAGGGTCAGGGGAACATTTTCAGTAGACTAGGGTCTGGGAACATTTTCAGTAGACTAGGGTCAGGGGAACATTTTCAGTAGCCTAGGGTCTGGGGAACATTTTCAGTAGCCGAGGGTCTGGGAACATTTTCAGTAGCCGAGGGTCTGGGAACATTTTCAGTAGCCGAGGGTCTGGGAACATTTTCAGTAGCCGAGGGTCTGGGGAACATTTTTCAGTAGCCTAGGGTCTGGGAACATTTTCAGTAGCCTAGGGTCAGGGGAACATTTTCAGTAGCCTAGGGTCTGGGAACATTTTCAGTAGCCTAGGGTCTGGGAACATTTTCAGTAGCCTAGGGTCTGGGGAACATTTTCAGGCGCCGAGGGTCTGGGAACATTTTCAGTAGCCGAGGGTCTGGGAACATTTTCAGTAGACTAGGGTCTGGGAACATTTTCAGTAGCCGAGGGTCTGGGAACCTTTTCAGTAGCCGAGGGTCTGGGAACATTTTCAGTAGACTAGGGTCTGGGAACATTTTCAGTAGCCGAGGGTCTGGGAACATTTTCAGTAGACTAGGGTCTGGGAACATTTTCAGTAGCCGAGGGTCTGGGAACATTTTCAGTAGCCTAGGGTCTGGGAACCTTTTCAGTAGCCTAGGGTCAGGGGAACATTTTCAGTAGCCTAGGGTCTGGGAACATTTTCAGTAGCCGAGGGTCTGGGGAACATTTTCAGTAGCCTAGGGTCAGGGGAACATTTTCAGTAGCCGAGGGTCTGGGGAACATTTTCAGTAGCCTAGGGTCAGGGGAACATTTTCAGTAGCCGAGGGTCAGGGGAACATTTTCAGTAGCCTAGGGTCAGGGAACATCTTCAGTAGCCTAGGGTCAGGGGAACATTTTCAGTAGCCTAGGGTCAGGGGAACATTTTCAGTAGCCTAGGGTCTGGGGAACATTTTCAGTAGCCTAGGGTCTGGGAACATTTTCAGTAGCCTAGGGTCTGGGAACATTTTCAGTAGCCGAGGGTCTGGGGAACATTTTCAGTAGCCTAGGGTCTGGGGAACATTTTCAGTAGCCTAGGGTCTGGGGAACATTTTCAGTAGCCGAGGGTCTGGGAACATTTTCAGTAGCCTAGGGTCTGGGAACATTTTCAGTAGCCGAGGGTCTGTGAACATTTTCAGTAGCCTAGGGTCTGGGAACATTTTCAGTAGCCTAGGGTCAGGGGAACATTTTCAGTAGCCTAGGGTCTGGGAACATTTTCAGTAGCCTAGGGTCTGGGAACATTTTCAGTAGCCTAGGGTCTGGGGAACATTTTCAGGCGCCGAGGGTCTGGGAACATTTTCAGTAGCCGAGGGTCTGGGAACATTTTCAGTAGACTAGGGTCTGGGAACATTTTCAGTAGCCGAGGGTCTGGGAACATTTTCAGTAGACTAGGGTCTGGGAACATTTTCAGTAGCCGAGGGTCTGGGAACATTTTCAGTAGCCTAGGGTCTGGGAACCTTTTCAGTAGCCTAGGGTCAGGGGAACATTTTCAGTAGCCTAGGGTCTGGGAACATTTTCAGTAGCCGAGGGTCTGGGGAACATTTTCAGTAGCCTAGGGTCTGGGAACATTTTCAGTAGCCTAGGGTCTGGGGAACATTTTCAGGCGCCGAGGGTCTGGGGAACATTTTCAGTAGCCTAGGGTCTGGGAACATTTTCAGTAGCCGAGGGTCTGGGGAACATTTTCAGTAGCCTAGGGTCTGGGAACATTTTCAGTAGCCGAGGGTCTGGGGAACATTTTCAGTAGCCTAGGGTCAGGGGAACATTTTCAGTAGCCGAGGGTCTGGGGAACATTTTCAGTAGCCTAGGGTCAGGGGAACATTTTCAGTAGCCTAGGGTCAGGGAACATCTTCAGTAGCCTAGGGTCAGGGGAACATTTTCAGTAGCCTAGGGTCAGGGGAACATTTTCAGTAGCCTAGGGTCTGGGGAACATTTTCAGTAGCCTAGGGTCTGGGAACATTTTCAGTAGCCTAGGGTCTGGGAACATTTTCAGTAGCCGAGGGTCTGGGGAACATTTTCAGTAGCCTAGGGTCAGGGGAACATTTTCAGTAGCCGAGGGTCTGGGAACATTTTCAGTAGCCGAGGGTCTGGGAACATTTTCAGTAGCCTAGGGTCTGGGGAACATTTTCAGTAGCCTAGGGTCTGGGGAACATTTTCAGTAGCCGAGGGTCTGGGAACATTTTCAGTAGCCGAGGGTCTGTGAACATTTTCAGTAGCCGAGGGTCTGGGGAACATTTTCAGTAGCCTAGGGTCTGGGAACATTTTCAGCAGCCTAGGGTCTGGGAACATTTTCAGTAGCCTAGGGTCAGGGGAACATTTTCAGTAGCCGAGGGTCTCGGGAACATTTTCAGTAGCCTAGGGTCAGGGGAACATTTTCAGTAGCCTAGGGTCAGGGGAACATTTTCAGTAGCCGAGGGTCAGGGGAACATTTTCAGTAGCCGAGGGTCTGGGGAACATTTTCAGTAGCCTAGGGTCAGGGGAACATTTTCAGTAGCCTAGGGTCAGGGAACATCTTCAGTAGCCTAGGGTCAGGGGAACATTTTCAGTAGCCTAGGGTCAGGGGAACATTTTCAGTAGCCTAGGGTCTGGGGAACATTTTCAGTAGCCTAGGGTCTGGGAACATTTTCAGTAGCCTAGGGTCTGGGAACATTTTCAGTAGCCGAGGGTCTGGGGAACATTTTCAGTAGCCTAGGGTCAGGGGAACATTTTCAGTAGCCGAGGGTCTGGGAACATTTTCAGTAGCCGAGGGTCTGGGAACATTTTCAGTAGCCTAGGGTCTGGGGAACATTTTCAGTAGCCTAGGGTCAGGGGAACATTTTCAGTAGCCTAGGGTCTGGGAACATTTTCAGTAGCCGAGGGTCTGGGGAACATTTTCAGTAGCCTAGGGTCAGGGGAACATTTTCAGTAGCCGAGGGTCTGGGGAACATTTTCAGTAGCCTAGGGTCAGGGGAACATTTTCAGTAGCCGAGGGTCAGGGGAACATTTTCAGTAGCCTAGGGTCAGGGAACATCTTCAGTAGCCTAGGGTCAGGGGAACATTTTCAGTAGCCTAGGGTCAGGGGAACATTTTCAGTAGCCTAGGGTCTGGGGAACATTTTCAGTAGCCTAGGGTCTGGGAACATTTTCAGTAGCCTAGGGTCTGGGAACATTTTCAGTAGCCGAGGGTCTGGGGAACATTTTCAGTAGCCTAGGGTCTGGGGAACATTTTCAGTAGCCTAGGGTCTGGGGAACATTTTCAGTAGCCGAGGGTCTGGGAACATTTTCAGTAGCCTAGGGTCTGGGAACATTTTCAGTAGCCGAGGGTCTGTGAACATTTTCAGTAGCCTAGGGTCTGGGAACATTTTCAGTAGCCTAGGGTCAGGGGAACATTTTCAGTAGCCTAGGGTCTGGGAACATTTTCAGTAGCCTAGGGTCTGGGAACATTTTCAGTAGCCTAGGGTCTGGGGAACATTTTCAGGCGCCGAGGGTCTGGGAACATTTTCAGTAGCCGAGGGTCTGGGAACATTTTCAGTAGACTAGGGTCTGGGAACATTTTCAGTAGCCGAGGGTCTGGGAACATTTTCAGTAGACTAGGGTCTGGGAACATTTTCAGTAGCCGAGGGTCTGGGAACATTTTCAGTAGCCTAGGGTCTGGGAACATTTTCAGTAGCCGAGGGTCTGGGGAACATTTTCAGTAGCCTAGGGTCTGGGAACATTTTCAGTAGCCGAGGGTCTGGGGAACATTTTCAGTAGCCTAGGGTCAGGGGAACATTTTCAGTAGCCGAGGGTCTGGGGAACATTTTCAGTAGACTAGGGTCAGGGGAACATTTTCAGTAGCCTAGGGTCTGGGAACATTTTCAGTAGCCGAGGGTCTGGGGAACATTTTCAGTAGCCTAGGGTCTGGGAACATTTTCAGTAGCCGAGGGTCTGGGGAACATTTTCAGTAGCCTAGGGTCTGGGAACATTTTCAGTAGCCGAGGGTCTGGGGAACATTTTCAGTAGCCTAGGGTCAGGGGAACATTTTCAGTAGCCGAGGGTCTGGGGAACATTTTCAGTAGCCTAGGGTCAGGGGAACATTTTCAGTAGCCTAGGGTCAGGGAACATCTTCAGTAGCCTAGGGTCAGGGGAACATTTTCAGTAGCCTAGGGTCAGGGGAACATTTTCAGTAGCCTAGGGTCTGGGGAACATTTTCAGTAGCCTAGGGTCTGGGAACATTTTCAGTAGCCTAGGATCTGGGAACATTTTCAGTAGCCGAGGGTCTGGGGAACATTTTCAGTAGCCTAGGGTCAGGGGAACATTTTCAGTAGCCGAGGGTCTGGGAACATTTTCAGTAGCCGAGGGTCTGGGAACATTTTCAGTAGCCTAGGGTCTGGGGAACATTTTCAGTAGCCTAGGGTCTGGGGAACATTTTCAGTAGCCGAGGGTCTGGGAACATTTTCAGTAGCCTAGGGTCTGGGAACATTTTCAGTAGCCGAGGGTCTGTGAACATTTTCAGTAGCCGAGGGTCTGGGGAACATTTTCAGTAGCCTAGGGTCTGGGAACATTTTCAGCAGCCGAGGGTCAGGGGAACATTTTCAGTAGCCGAGGGTCTGGGGAACATTTTCAGTAGCCTAGGGTCAGGGGAACATTTTCAGTAGCCTAGGGTCAGGGGAACATTTTCAGTAGCCGAGGGTCTGGGGAACATTTTCAGTAGCCGAGGGTCAGGGGAAATGTTGTCCCCGACAACTTTTAATCGTTTTTAAATTGCAAAAAAGTAACAATTATTTTTCACACCACGATACCACACACACACACACACACACACACACATAGGCACACACACACACGTTAAAACACACATTAACACACACATGCTAGGGCCAGAGTGATGGTGAGTAGTGGTCAGTAGTGTTGAAGATCTAACCTCAGGCTGCCTGTTCCATTCCCTTGGTTCCACCCTCATGGTTCCATCATCATGGTTCCATTCCCTTGGTACCACCCTCATGGTTCCATCATCATGGTTCCACCCTCATGGTTCCATCATCATGGTTCCATTCCCCTGGTACCACCCTCATGGTTCCACCCTCATGGTTCCATTCTCATGGTTCCATCCTCATGGTTCCATTCTCATGGTTCCATTCCCTTGGTTCCACCCTCATGGTTCCATTCTCATGGTTCCATCCTCATGGTTCCATTCTCATGGTTCCATCCTCATGGTTCCACCCTCATGGTTCCATCCTCATGGTTCCAC
>NW_027040415.1:150000-157500 GCF_034236695.1 Oncorhynchus nerka | reverse complement strand
TTATAATGACCAGTCAGTTGTGTATAATGACCAGTCAGTTGTGTTATCCATCTCATTATAATGACCAGTCAGTTGTGTATAATGACCAGTCAGTTGTGTTAATGACCAGTCTCCATCTATAATGACCAGTCAGTTGTGTTATCCATCTCATTATAATGACCAGTCAGTTGTGTATAATGACCAGTCAGTTGTGTATAATGACCAGTCAGTTGTGTTGTCCATCTCATTATAATGACCAGTCAGTTGTGTTATCCATCTCATTATAATGACCAGTCAGTTGTGTATAATGACCAGTCAGTTGTGTTATCCATCTCATTATAATGACCAGTCAGTTGTGTATAATGACCAGTCAGTTGTGTTATCCATCTCATTATAATGACCAGTCAGTTGTGTATAATGACCAGTCAGTTGTGTTATCCATCTCATTATAATGACCAGTTGTGTATGGTAAGGTAGAGGTGTACCAGTCAGTTGTGTAGCTATCCAGTCATTATAATGACCAGTCAGGTGTATAATGACCAGTCAGTTGTGTTATCCATCTCATTATAATGACCAGTCAGTTGTGTATAATGACCAGTCAGTTGTGTTATCCATCTCATTATAATGACCAGTCAGTTGTGTATATCAGTCAGTTGTGTATCCATCTCAATATAATGACCAGTCAGTTGTGTATAATGACCAGTCAGTTGTTTATCCATCTCATTATAACGACCAGTCTGTTGTGTATAACAACCAGTCAGAGGTGTTATCCATCTCACTATAATGACCAGTCAGTGTGTATAATGACCAGTCAGTTGTGTATAATGACCAGTCAGTTGTGTTATCCATCTCATTATAACGTACCAGTCAGTTGTGTATAATGACCAGTCAGTTGTGTATAATGACCAGTCAGTTGTGTTATCCATCTCATTATAATGACCAGTCAGTTGTGTATATCCAGTCAGTTGTGTTGTCCATCTCATTATAATGACCAGTCAGTTGTGTATAATGACCAGTCAGTTGTTGTATAATGACCAGTCAGTTGTGTTATCCATCTCATTATAATGTACCAGTCAGTTGTGTGTAATGACCAGTCAGTTGTGTTATCCATCTCAGGTAATGACCAGTCAGTTGTGTTATCCATCTCATTATAATGACCAGTCAGTTGTGTATCCATCTCATAGAATGACCAGTCAGTTGTGTATCCATCTCATTATAATGACCAGTCAGTTGTGTTATCCATCTCATTATAATGACCAGTCAGTTGTGTTATCCATCTCATTATAATGACCAGTCAGTATCAGTCTGTTGTGTTATCCATCTCATTATAATGACCAGTCAGTTGTGTATAATGACCAGTCAGTTGTGTTATCATCTCATTATAATGACCAGTCAGTTGTGTAGCTATAATGACCAGTCAGTTGTGTTATCCATCTCATTATAATGACCAGTCTGTTGTGTATAATGACCAGGTCAGTTGTGTTATCCATCTCATTATAATGACCAGTCAGTTGTGTATAATGACCAGTCTGTTGTGTAGCTGGTACCAGTCTATCATCTGTTATAATGACCAGTCAGTGTGTATCATCTGTTGTGTAGCTGACCAGTCAGTTGTGTTATCCATCTCATTATAATGCCAGTCAGTTGTGTATAATGACCAGTCAGTTGTGTTATCCATCTCATTATAATGACCAGTCAGTTGTGTATCCAGTCTGTTGTGTAGCTGGTAGAGGACCAGTGTATCAGTTGTGTGTAATGACCAGTCTGTTGTGTATAATGACCAGTCTGTTGTGTTATCCATCTCTGTTATAATGACCAGTCAGTTGTGTTATCCATCTGTTTGTTATAATGACCAGTCTGTTGTGTATAATGGTAGTCAGTGTGTGTCTGTAATGACCAGTCAGTTGTGTTGTCCATCTGGTTATAATGACCAGTCAGTTGTGTAGCTGGTAGAGGTGACCAGTCTGTTGTGTAGCTAACCAGGTAGTCAGTGTGTATAATCTGTTGTGTACCAGTCAGTTGTGTTGTCCATCTGTTGTATAATGTGTACCAGTCTGTTGTGTATGGTAGAGGTGTGTATCAGTCAGTTGTGTTATCCATCTCATTATAATGACCAGTCAGTTGTGTATAATGACCAGTCAGTTGTGTTATCCATCTCATTATAATGACCAGTCAGTTGTGTTAATGGTAGAGGTAGAGGTGTGTATCAGTCTGTTGTGTAGCTGGTAGAGGTAGAGGTGTGTATCAGTCTGTTGTGTAGCTGGTAGAGGTGTATATCAGTCTGTTGTGTAGCTGGTAGAGGTAGAGGTGTGTATCAGTCTGTTGTGTAGCTGGTAGAGGTGTGTATCAGTCTGTTGTGTAGATGGTAGAGGTAGAGGTGTGTATCAGTCTGTTGTGTAGCTGGTAGAGGTAGAGGTGTGTATCAGTCTGTTGTGTAGCTGGTAGAGGTGTATATCAGTCTGGTGTGTAGCTGGTAGAGGTAGAGGTGTGTATCAGTCTGTTGTGTAGCTGGTAGAGGTGTGTATCAGTCTGTTGTGTAGCTGGTAGAGGTGTGTATCAGTCTGTTGTGTAGCTGGTAGAGGTGGAGGTGTGTATCAGTCTGTTGTGTAGCTGGTAGAGGTGTGTATCAGTCTGTTGTGTAGCTGGTGTGTATCAGTCTGTTGTGTAGCTGGTAGGTGTGTATCAGTCTGTTGTGTAGCTGGTAGAGGTGTGTATCAGTCTGTTGTGTAGCTAGTAGAGGTAGAGGTGTGTATCAGTCTGTTGTGTAGCTGGTAGAGGTAGAGGTGTGTATCAGTCTGTTGTGTAGCTGGTATAGGTGTGTATCAGTCTGTTGTGTAGCTGGTAGAGGTAGAGGTGTGTATCAGTCTGTTGTGTAGCTGGTAGAGGTGTGTATCAGTCTGTTGTGTAGCTGGTAGAGGTGTGTATCAGTCTGTTGTGTAGCTGGTAGAGGTAGAGGTGTGTATCAGTCTGTTGTGTAGCTGGTAGAGGTGTGTATCAGTCTGTTGTGTAGCTGGTAGAGGTAGAGGTGTGTATCAGTCTGTTGTGTAGCTGGTAGAGGTGTGTATCAGTCTGTTGTGTAGCTGGTAGAGGTAGAGGTGTGTATCAGTCTGTTGTGTAGCTGGTAGAGGTGTGTATCAGTCTGTTGTGTAGCTGGTAGAGGTAGAGGTGTGTATCAGTCTGTTGTGGTAGCTGGTAGAGGTGTGTATCAGTCTATTGTGTAGCTGGTAGAGGTGTGTATCAGTCTGTTGTGTAGCTGGTAGAGGTGTGTATCAGTCTGTTGTGTAGCTGGTAGAGGTGTGTATCAGTCTGTTGTGTAGCTGGTAGAGGTGTATCAGGTTGTGTATGTGTATCAGTCTGTTGTGTAGCTGGTAGAGGTGTGTACCAGTCTGTTGTGTAGCTAGTAGAGGTGTGTATCAGTCTGTTGTGTAGCTGGTAGAGGTAGAGGTGTGTATCAGTCTGTTGTGTAGCTGGTAGAGGAGTGTATCAGTCTATTGTGTAGCTGGTAGAGGTGTGTATCAGTCTGTTGTGTAGCTGGTAGAGGTGTGTATCAGTCTGTTGTGTAGCTGGTAGAGGTAGTGTGTATCAGTCTGTTGTGTAGCTGGTAGAGGTGTGTATCAGTCTGTTGTGTAGCTGGTAGAGGTAGAGGTGTGTATCAGTCTGTTGTGTAGCTGGTAGAGGTGTGTATCAGTCTGTTGTGTAGCTGGTAGAGGTGTGTATCAGTCTGTTGTGTAGCTGGTAGAGGTAGAGGTGTGTATCAGTCTGTTGTGTAGCTGGTAGAGGTGTGTATCAGTCTGTTGTGTAGCTGGTAGAGGTAGAGGTGTGTATCAGTCTGTTGTGTAGCTGGTAGAGGTGTGTATCAGTCTGTTGTGTAGCTGGTAGAGGTAGAGGTGTATCAGTCTGTTGTGTAGCTGGTAGAGGTAGAGGTGTGTATCAGTCTGTTGTGTAGCTGGTAGAGGTAGAGGTGTGTATCAGTCTGTTGTGTAGCTGGTAGAGGTAGAGGTGTGTATCAGTCTGTTGTGTAGCTGGTAGAGGTGTGTATCAGTCTGTTGTGTAGATGGTAGAGGTAGAGTGTGTATCAGTCTGTTGTGTAGCTGGTAGAGGTGTGTATCAGTCTGTTGTGTAGCTGGTAGAGGTAGAGGTGTGTATCAGTCTGTTGTGTAGCTGGTAGAGGTGTGTATCAGTCTGTTGTGTAGCTGGTAGAGGTGTGTATCAGTCTGTTGTGTAGCTGGTAGAGGTAGAGGTGTGTATCAGTCTGTTGTGTAGCTGGTAGAGGTAGTCTGTTGTGTAGATGGTAGAGGTAGTGTATCAGTCTGTTGTGTAGCTGGTAGAGGTAGTGTATTAGTCTGTTGTGTAGCTGGTAGAGGTGTGTATCAGTCTGTTGTGTAGCTGGTGGAGGTGTGTATCAGTCTGTTGTGTAGCTGGTAGAGGTAGAGGTGTGTATCAGTCTGTTGTGTAGCTGGTAGAGGTGTGTATCAGTCTGTTGTGTAGCTGGTAGAGGTGTGTATCAGTCTGTTGTGTAGCTGGTAGAGGTAGAGGTGTGTATCAGTCTGTTGTGTAGCTGGTAGAGGTGTATCAGAGTTGTGTAGCTGGTATGTGTATCAGTCTGTTGTGTAGCTGGTAGAGTCTGTTGTGTAGCTGGTAGAGGTGTGTATCAGTCTGTTGTGTAGCTGGTAGAGGTAGAGGTGTGTATCAGTCTGTTGTGTAGCTGGTAGAGGTAGAGGTGTGTATCAGTCTGTTGTGTAGCTGGTAGAGGTAGAGGTGTGTATCAGTCTGTTGTGTAGCTGGTAGAGGTGTGTATCAGTCTGTTGTGTAGCTGTTGTAGAGGTAGAGGTGTGTATCAGTCTGTTGTGTAGCTGGTAGAGGTAGAGGTGTGTATCAGTCTGTTGTGTAGCTGGTAGAGGTAGAGGTGTGTATCAGTCTGTTGTGTAGATGGTAGAGGTAGAGGTGTGTATCAGTCTGTTGTGTAGCTGGTAGAGGTAGAGGTGTGTATCAGTCTGTTGTGTAGCTGGTAGCTGGTAGAGGTGTGTATCAGTCTGTTGTGTAGCTGGTAGAGGTAGAGGTGTGTATCAGTCTGTTGTGTAGCTGGTAGAGGTGTGTATCAGTCTGTTGTGTAGCTGGTAGAGGTAGAGGTGTGTATCAGTCTGTTGTGTAGCTGGTAGAGGTTGTGCTGGTAGAGGTGTATCAGTCTGTTGTGTAGCTGGTAGAGGTGTGTATCAGTCTGTTGTGTAGCTGGTAGAGGTGTGTATCAGTCTGTTGTGTAGCTGGTAGAGGTGTGTATCAGTCTGTTGTGTAGCTGGTAGAGGTGTGTATCAGTCTGTTGTGTAGCTGGTAGAGGTAGAGGTGTGTATCAGTCTGTTGTGTAGCTGGTAGAGGTAGAGGTGTGTATCAGTCTGTTGTGTAGCTGGTAGAGGTGTGTATCAGTCTGTTGTGTAGCTGGTAGAGGTGTGTATCAGTCTGTTGTGTAGCTGGTAGAGGTAGAGGTGTGTATCAGTCTGTTGTGTAGCTGGTAGAGGTAGAGGTGTGTGTTTCTCAGCTGATGCTGTTCTCTCAGTTCACTAACACATAATGGTGACTGTCTACACTACAATAAACTGTCCAAGGGGACTGGTGAGACCAGCCACACACACACACACACACACACACACACACACACACACACACACACACACACACACACACACACACACGTCTCTCATTCTCACTCACACAGTGTTCATCTGTGTTGTCCTTAAATGGCCTTAGGAGGGGAGCCTTCCTCACTTCAGACACAGTGTGAGTGTGTGTGTGTGTGTGTGTGTGTGTGTGTGTGTGTGTGTGTGTGTGTGTGTGTGGGTGGAGGGGTCCCTGTGGTCCAGTTATAATGGATTAGATTGGCCAGGGAATACCAGACTTCAGCTCTAACAACACCTCTATGGAGCCTCTCCTCTCCTCTCCTCTCCTCTCCTCTCCCTCTCCCTCTCTACTACTCCCTACCCTCCTCTCTCTCCTCTCCTCTCTCTCCTCTCCTACTACTCCCTCCTCTCCTCCTCTCCTCTCTCTCTCTCCTCTCCTCTCCTCTCCCTCTCCTCTCCCCCTCCCTCCTCCCCTCCTCTCTCCTCTCCTCTCCCTCTACCAGCCTCCCCTCTATAACTCCTCCTACCCTCTCCTCTTCCTCTCCTCTCCAGCCTCCCTCTACTACCCCTCCTCTCCTCTCCTCTCCTCTCCTCTCCTCTCCTCTCCTCTCCCTCCTCCCCCCTCCTCTCCTCTCCTCCTCTCTCTCCTCTCCTCTCTACTCCTCCCCTCCTCCTCCCTACCCTCCTCTTCCTCTCCTCTCCTCTCTCCTCCTCCCTCTCCTCTCTACTACTCCCTCCTCTCCTCTCCTCTCTCTCCTCTCCTCTCCTCTCCTACTACTCCCTCCTCTCCCTCTCCTCTCCCCTCCTCTCCTCTCTCCTCTCTCCTCTCCTCTCTCTACCTCTACCAGCCTCCCCTCTATAACTCCTCCCTACCCTCCTCTACCTCCCTTCCTCTCCTCTCTCTTGCTCTCCTTCTTCCTCCCCTCTCCCCTTCCTTCCTCTCCTCTCTACCTCCCTCACCTCTATAGCACCTCTCTACCCTCCCTCCCCCATTTCACCTCCCATAGTACCCCCACTGGGCTAAACCTGTCCCAGTGGACAACAAGATGAGACAGGAGGCATGGAGTGAGAGGAGAGGACTGTTGGTCCTCTGGGACTGTTAAAGTGTTTAATAGAGTCGGGGTTGAATAGGAGATGACTGTTATTAATAGAATGTTGTTACCAGGGCTGTGTTATTAATAGAATGTTGTTACTAAGGCTGTGTTATTAATAGAATGTTGTTACTAGGGCTGTGTTATTAATAGAATGTTGTTACTAAGGCTGTGTTATTAATAGAATGTTGTTACTAGGGCTGTGTTATTAATAGAATGTTGTTACTAGGGCTGTGTTATTAATAGAATGTTGTTACTAGGGCTGTGTTATTAATAGAATGTTGTTACTAAGGCTGTGTTGTTAATAGAATGTTGTTACTAGGGCTGTGTTATTAATAGAATGTTGTTACTAAGGATGTGTTATTAATATAATGTTGTTACTAGGGCTGTGTTATTAATAGAATGTTGTTACTAAGGATGTGTTATTAATATAATGTTGTTACTAAGGATGTGTTATTAATATAATGTTGTTACTAGGGCTGTGTTATTAATAGAATGTTGTTACTAGGGCTGTGTTGTTAATAGAATGTTGTTACTAAGGCTGTGTTGTTAATAGAATGTTGTTACTAGGGCTGTGTTATAATAGAATGTTGTTACTAGGGCTGTGTTGTTAATATAATGTTGTTACTAGGGCTGTGTTATAATAGAATGTTGTTACTAAGGCTGTGTTGTTAATAGAATGTTGTTACTAGGGCTGTGTTATAATAGAATGTTGTTACTAGGGCTGTGTTGTTAATAGAATGTTGTTACTAGGGCTGTGTTATAATAGAATGTTGTTACTAAGGCTGTGTTGTTAATAGAATGTTGTTACTAGGGCT
>NW_027040415.1:110000-142500 GCF_034236695.1 Oncorhynchus nerka | reverse complement strand
ACCTGTTCTAGTTAGGGTTAATCTAGTTAGGGTTAATAATGACCTGTTCTAGTTAGGGTTAATAATGACCTGTTCTAGTTAGGGTTAATAATGACCTGTTCTAGTTAGGGTTAATAATGACCTGTTCTAGTTAGGGTTAGTAATGACCTGTTCTAGTTAGGGTTAATAATGACCTGTTCTAGTTAGGGTTAGTAATGACCTGTTCTAGTTAGGGTTAATAATGACCTGTTCTAGTTAGGGTTAATAATGACCTGTTCTAGTTAGGGTTAATAATGACCTGTTCTAGTTAGGGTTAATAATGACCTGTTCTAGTTAGGGTTAATAATGACCTGTTCTAGTTAGGGTTAATAATGACCTGTTCTAGTTAGGGTTAATAATGACCTGTTCTAGTTAGGGTTAATAATGACCTGTTCTAGTTAGGGTTAATAATGACCTGTTCTAGTTAGGGTTAGTAATGACCTGTTCTAGTTAGGGTTAATAATGACCTGTTCTAGTTAGGGTTAATAATGACCTGTTCTAGTTAGGGTTAATAATGACCTGTTCTAGTTAGGGTTAATAATGACCTGTTCTAGTTAGGGTTAATAATGACCTGTTCTAGTTAGGGTTAGTAATGACCTGTTCTAGTTAGGGTTAATAATGACCTGTTCTAGTTAGGGTTAATAATGACCTGTTCTAGTTAGGGTTAGTAATGACCTGTTCCAGTTAGGGTTAATAATGACCTGTTCTAGTTAGGGTTAATAATGACCTGTTCTAGTTAGGGTTAGTAATGACCTGTTCTAGTTAGGGTTCATAATGACCTGTTCTAGTTAGGGTTAGTAATGACCTGTTCTAGTTAGGGTTAATAATGACCTGTTCTAGTTAGGGTTAATAATGACCTGTTCTAGTTAGGGTTAATAATGACCTGTTCTAGTTAGGGTTAGTAATGACCTGTTCTAGTTAGGGTTAATAATGACCTGTTCTAGATAGGGTTAATAATGACCTGTTCTAGTTAGGGTTAATAATGACCTGTTCTAGTTAGGGTTAATAATGACCTGTTCTAGTTAGGGTTAGTAATGACCTGTTCTAGTTAGGGTTAATAATGACCTGTTCTAGTTAGGGTTAGTAATGACCTGTTCTAGTTAGGGTTAATAATGACCTGTTCTAGTTAGGGTTAATAATGACCTGTTCTAGTTAGGGTTAATAATGACCTGTTCTAGTTAGGGTTAGTAATGACCTGTTCTAGTTAGGGTTAATAATGACCTGTTCTAGTTAGGGTTAATAATGACCTGTTCTAGTTAGGGTTAGTAATGACCTGTTCTAGTTAGGGTTAGTAATGACCTGTTCTAGGTAGGGTTAGTAATGACCTGTTCTAGTTAGGGTTAATAATGACCTGTTCTAGTTAGGGTTAATAATGACCTGTTCTAGTTAGGGTTAATAATGACCTGTTCTAGTTAGGGTTAATAATGACCTGTTCTAGTTAGGGTTAATAATGACCTGTTCTAGTTAGGGTTAATAATGACCTGTTCTAGTTAGGGTTAATAATGACCTGTTCTAGTTAGGGTTAATAATGACCTGTTCTAGTTAGGGTTAATAATGACCTGTTCTAGTTAGGGTTAGTAATGACCTGTTCTAGTTAGGGTTAATAATGACCTGTTCTAGTTAGGGTTAGTAATGACCTGTTCTAGTTAGGGTTAATAATGACCTGTTCTAGTTAGGGTTAATAATGACCTGTTCTAGTTAGGGTTAATAATGACCTGTTCTAGTTAGGGTTAATAATGACCTGTTCTAGTTAGGGTTAATAATGACCTGTTCTAGTTAGGGTTAATAATGACCTGTTCTAGTTAGGGTTAATAATGACCTGTTCTAGTTAGGGTTAATAATGACCTGTTCTAGTTAGGGTTAGTAATGACCTGTTCTAGTTAGGGTTAATAATGACCTGTTCTAGTTAGGGTTAATAATGACCTGTTCTAGTTAGGGTTAATAATGACCTGTTCTAGTTAGGGTTAATAATGACCTGTTCTAGTTAGGGTTAATAATGACCTGTTCTAGTTAGGGTTAGTAATGACCTGTTCTAGTTAGGGTTAATAATGACCTGTTCTAGTTAGGGTTAATAATGACCTGTTCTAGTTAGGGTTAGTAATGACCTGTTCAGTTAGGGTTAATAATGACCTGTTCTAGTTAGGGTTAATAATGACCTGTTCTAGTTAGGGTTAGTAATGACCTGTTCTAGTTAGGGTTCATAATGACCTGTTCTAGTTAGGGTTAGTAATGACCTGTTCTAGTTAGGGTTAATAATGACCTGTTCTAGTTAGGGTTAATAATGACCTGTTCTAGTTAGGGTTAATAATGACCTGTTCTAGTTAGGGTTAGTAATGACCTGTTCTAGTTAGGGTTAATAATGACCTGTTCTAGATAGGGTTAATAATGACCTGTTCTAGTTAGGGTTAATAATGACCTGTTCTAGTTAGGGTTAATAATGACCTGTTCTAGTTAGGGTTAGTAATGACCTGTTCTAGTTAGGGTTAATAATGACCTGTTCTAGTTAGGGTTAGTAATGACCTGTTCTAGTTAGGGTTAATAATGACCTGTTCTAGTTAGGGTTAATAATGACCTGTTCTAGTTAGGGTTAATAATGACCTGTTCTAGTTAGGGTTAGTAATGACCTGTTCTAGTTAGGGTTAATAATGACCTGTTCTAGTTAGGGTTAATAATGACCTGTTCTAGTTAGGGTTAATAATGACCTGTTCTAGTTAGGGTTAGTAATGACCTGTTCTAGTTAGGGTTAATAATGACCTGTTCTAGTTAGGGTTAGTAATGACCTGTTCTAGTTAGGGTTAATAATGACCTGTTCTAGTTAGGGTTAATAATGACCTGTTCTAGTTAGGGTTAATAATGACCTGTTCTAGTTAGGGTTAGTAATGACCTGTTCTAGTTAGGGTTAATAATGACCTGTTCTAGTTAGGGTTAGTAATGACCTGTTCTAGATAGGGTTAATAATGACCTGTTCTAGGTAGGGTTAGTAATGACCTGTTCTAGTTAGGGTTAGTAATGACCTGTTCTAGTTAGGGTTAATAATGACCTGTTCTAGTTAGGGTTAATAATGACCTGTTCTAGTTAGGGTTAATAATGACCTGTTCTAGTTCAAGGCCTGTTAAACAGCCACCACTAGTCAGCTTCTATCTCAAGGCCATCAGACTGTTAAACAGCCACCACTAGTCAGCTTCTATCTCAAGGCCATCAGACTGTTAAACAGCCACCACTAGTCAGCTTCTATCTCAAGGCCATCAGCCTGTTAAACAGCCACCACTAGTCAGCTTCTATCTCAAGGCCTGTTAAACAGCCACCACTAGTCAGCTTCTATCTCAAGGCCTGTTAAACAGCCACCACTAGTCAGCTTCTATCTCAAGGCCATCAGACTGTTAAACAGCCACCACTAGTCAGCTTCTATCTCAAGGCCATCAGACTGTTAAACAGCCACCACTAGTCAGCTTCTATCTCAAGGCCTGTTAAACAGCCACCACTAGTCAGCTTCTATCTCAAGGCCTGTTAAACAGCCACCACTAGTCAGCTTCTATCTCAAGGCCTGTTAAACAGCCACCACTAGTCAGCTTCTATCTCAAGGCCATCAGCCTGTTAAACAGCCACCACTAGTCAGCTTCTATCTCAAGGCCATCAGACTGTTAAACAGCCACCACTAGTCAGCTTCTATCTCAAGGCCATCAGACTGTTAAACAGCCACCACTAGTCAGCTTCTATCTCAAGGCCATCAGACTGTTAAACAGCCACCACTAGTCAGCTTCTATCTCAAGGCCATCAGACTGTTAAACAGCCACCACTAGTCAGCTTCTATCTCAAGGCCATCAGACTGTTAAACAGCCACCACTAGTCAGCTTCTATCTCAAGGCCATCAGCCTGTTAAACAGCCACCACTAGTCAGCTTCTATCTCAAGGCCATCAGCCTGTTAAACAGCCACCACTAGTCAGCTTCTATCTCAAGGCCATCAGCCTGTTAAACAGCCACCACTAGTCAGCTTCTATCTCAAGGCCATCAGACTGTTAAACAGCCACCACTAGTCAGCTTCTATCTCAAGGCCATCAGACTGTTAAACAGCCACCACTAGTCAGCTTCTATCTCAAGGCCATCAGACTGTTAAACAGCCACCACTAGTCAGCTTCTATCTCAAGGCCATCAGCCTGTTAAACAGCCACCACTAGTCAGCTTCTATCTCAAGGCCATCAGCCTGTTAAACAGCCACCACTAGTCAGCTTCTATCTCAAGGCCTGTTAAACAGCCACCACTAGTCAGCTTCTATCTCAAGGCCATCAGCCTGTTAAACAGCCACCACTAGTCAGCTTCTATCTCAAGGCCATCAGACTGTTAAACAGCCACCACTAGTCAGCTACTATCTCAAGGCCATCAGCCTGTTAAACAGCCACCACTAGTCAGCTTCTATCTCAAGGCCATCAGACTGTTAAACAGCCACCACTAGTCAGCTTCTATCTCAAGGCCATCAGACTGTTAAACAGCCACCACTAGTCAGCTTCTATCTCAAGGCCATCAGACTGTTAAACAGCCACCACTAGTCAGCTTCTATCTCAAGGCCATCAGCCTGTTAAACAGCCACCACTAGTCAGCTTCTATCTCAAGGCCATCAGCCTGTTAAACAGCCACCACTAGTCAGCTTCTATCTCAAGGCCTGTTAAACAGCCACCACTAGTCAGCTTCTATCTCAAGGCCATCAGCCTGTTAAACAGCCACCACTAGTCAGCTTCTATCTCAAGGCCATCAGCCTGTTAAACAGCCACCACTAGTCAGCTTCTATCTCAAGGCCATCAGACTGTTAAACAGCCACCACTAGTCAGCTTCTATCTCAAGGCCATCAGCCTGTTAAACAGCCACCACTAGTCAGCTTCTATCTCAAGGCCATCAGCCTGTTAAACAGCCACCACTAGTCAGCTTCTATCTCAAGGCCTGTTAAACAGCCACCACTAGTCAGCTTCTATCTCAAGGCCTGTTAAACAGCCACCACTAGTCAGCTTCTATCTCAAGGCCTGTTAAACAGCCACCACTAGTCAGCTTCTATCTCAAGGCCATCAGACTGTTAAACAGCCACCACTAGTCAGCTTCTATCTCAAGGCCATCAGCCTGTTAAACAGCCACCACTAGTCAGCTTCTATCTCAAGGCCATCAGACTGTTAAACAGCCACCACTAGTCAGCTTCTATCACTAGCCACATTATATAATGTTTACATACCCTACATTACCCATCTCATATGTATATACTGTACTCGATACCATCTACTGCATCTTGTTTACATACCCTACATTACCCATCTCATATGTATATACTGTACTCGATACCATCTACTGCATCTTGTTTACATACCCTATATTACCCATCTCATATGTATATACTGTACTCTATACCATCTACTGCATCTTGTTTACATACCCTATATTACTCATCTCATATGTATATACTGTACTCTATACCATCTACTGCATCTTGTTTACATACCCTACATTACTCATCTCATATGTATATACTGTACTCTATACCATCTACTGCATCTTGTTTACATACCCTACATTACTCATCTCATATGTATATACTGTACTCTATACCATCTACTGCATCTTGTTTACATACCCTACATTATCCATCTCATATGTATATACTGTACTCGATACCATCTACTGCATCTAGCCATCTTTATGTAATAAATGTATCACTAGCCACATTATATAATGTTTACATACCCTACATTACCCATCTCATATGTATATACTGTACTCTATACCATCTACTGCATCTTGTTTACATACCCTACATTACTCATCTCATATGTATATACTGTACTCTATACCATCTACTGCATCTAGCCATCTTTATGTAATACATGTATCACTAGCCACGTTATATAATGTTTACATACCCTACATTACTCATCTCATATGTATATACTGTACTCGATACCATCTACTGCATCTTGCCTATGCCGTTCTGTACCATCACTCATTCATATATCTTTATGTACATATTCTTTATCCCCTTACACTTGTGTGTATAAGGTAGTAGTTGTGAAATTGTTAGATTACTTGTAGATATTACTGCGTTGTCGGAACTAGAAGCACAAGCATTTCGCTACACTCGCATTAACATCTGCTAACCATGTGACTGTGACCATTAACATCTGCTAACCATGTGACCATTAACATCTGCTAACCATGTGACCATTAACATCTGCTAACCATGTGACCAATAACATCTGCTAACCATGTGTATGTGACCATTAACATCTGCTAACCATGTGACCATTAACATCTGCTAACCATGTGACCATTAACATCTGCTAACCATGTGACCATTAACATCTGCTAACCATGTGACCAATAACATCTGCTAACCATGTGACCAATAACATCTGCTAACCATGTGACCATTAACATCTGCTAACCATGTGACCATTAACATCTGCTAACCATGTGACCAATAACATCTGCTAACCATGTGACCAATAACATCTGCTAACCATGTGACTGTGACCATTAACATCTGCTAACCATGTGACTGTGACCATTAACATCTGCTAACCATGTGACCATTAACATCTGCTAACCATGTGACTGTGACCATTAACATCTGCTAACCATGTGACCATTAACATCTGCTAACCATTAACATCTGCTAACCATTAACATCTGCTAACCATGTAACCATTAACATCTGCTAACCATGTGACCATTAACATCTGCTAACCATGTGACCAATAACATCTGCTAACCATGTGACTGTGACCATTAACATCTGCTAACCATGTGACCATTAACATCTGCTAACCATTAACATCTGCTAACCATTAACATCTGCTAACCATGTGACCATTAACATCTGCTAACCATGTGACCAATAACATCTGCTAACCATGTGACCATTAACATCTGCTAACCATGTGACCATTAACATCTGCTAACCATGTGACCAATAACATCTGCTAACCATGTGACCATTAACATCTGCTAACCATGTGACTGTGACCATTAACATCTGCTAACCATGTGACCATTAACATCTGCTAACCATGTGACTGTGACAAGTAAAATTAGATTTTGTTTTTAAATCTCCACCACTAATAAACTGTGGAGCTTCTCAAAGTAAATGTTTTCTTCACCTCAAAACAGCAAGTAAACAAAGTATTTTTTTATTTTAATTTTTTACATCCGTTGAGAATTACAATAATAGTTCCTCAATGTATTTGCAAAAAAATCCTTCCAGCTCTCTCCCTTTCGATAACCACTCAGAGTGAAAGAGAAACATTTCATGCTCTGATCTGAGAATTGAACCCTGTGGTACCCCCATAGAGACTGAAAGAAGGAGTGTTGTATGGCATTGAAGCTTGTTTGGAGGTTTGTTAACACAGTGTCCAAAGAAGGGCCAGATGTATACAGAATGGTGTCGTCTCGTCATGCTCTGATCTGAGAATTGAACCCTGTGGTACCCCCGTAGAGACTGAAAGAAGGAGTGTTGTATGGCATTGAAGCTTGTTTGGAGGTTTGTTAACACAGTGTCCAAAGAAGGGCCAGATGTATACAGAATGGTGTCGTCTCGTCATGCTCTGATCTGAGAAAAGAGTCAGCCCGAGAATTGAACCCTGTGGTACTCCCATAGAGACTGCCAGAGATCCTCTCTCCTTTTTGATAATGTTAGGTTCTTATTATCCAACAATAACCACTCAGAGTGAAAGAGAAACATTTCATGCTCTGATCCAGTGGAAACATCATAAAATAGCCCGACCTGATTTACTTCTTATCAGTGGTTGACTTGGACTGGAATAGGTTCCGGAACTCATTTTGGGTTCCGGAACTCATTTTTGGGTTCCGGAACTGTTTTATATTCAGGTGTAGGAGCTCCATAATACTTTAGAGATAGTATTCTATAAGAGGAAGAGGAGCTCAAGCAAGTAGAACATTGAGATAGTATTCTATAAGAGGAAGAGGAGCTCAAGCAGTAGAACATTGAGATAGTATTCTATAAGAGGAAGAGGAGCTCAAGCAAGTAGAACATTGAGATAGTATTCTATAAGAGGAAGAGGAGCTCTAGTATTCTATAAGAGGAAGAGGAGCTCAAGCAGTAGAACATTGAGATAGTATTCTATAAGAGGAAGAGGAGCTCAAGCAGTAGAACATTGAGATAGTATTCTATAAGAGGAAGAGGAGCTCAAGCAAGTAGAACATTGAGATAATATTCTATAAGAGGAAGAGGAGCTCAAGCAAGTAGAACATTGAGATAGTATTCTATAAGAGGAAGAGGAGCTCAAGCAAGTAGAACATTGAGATAGTATTCTATAAGAGGAAGAGGAGCTCTAGTATTCTATAAGAGGAAGAGGAGCTCAAGCAGTAGAACATTGAGATAGTATTCTATAAGAGGAAGAGGAGCTCTAGTATTCTATAAGAGGAAGAGGAGCTCAAGCAAGTAGAACATTGAGATAATATTCTATAAGAGGAAGAGGAGCTCAAGCAAGTAGAACATTGAGATAATATTCTATAAGAGGAAGAGGAGCTCAAGCAGTAGAACATTGAGATAGTATTCTATAAGAGGAAGAGGAGCTCTAGTATTCTATAAGAGGAAGAGGAGCTCTAGTATTCTATAAGAGGAAGAGGAGCTCAAGCAAGTAGAACATTGAGATAATATTCTATAAGAGGAAGAGGAGCTCAAGCAGTAGAACATTGAGATAGTATTCTATAAGAGGAAGAGGAGCTCAAGCAGTAGAACATTGAGATAGTATTCTATAAGAGGAAGAGGAGCTCTAGTATTCTATAAGAGGAAGAGGAGCTCTAATATTCTATAAGAGGAAGAGGAGCTCTAGTATTCTATAAGAGGAAGAGGAGCTCAAGCAGTAGAACATTGAGATAGTATTCTATAAGAGGAAGAGGAGCTCTAGTATTCTATAAGAGGAAGAGGAGCTCAAGCAAGTAGAACATTGAGATTTTATTCTATAAGAGGAAGAGGAGCTCAAGCAAGTAGAACATTGAGATAGTATTCTATAAGAGGAAGAGGAGCTCAAGCAAGTAGAACATTGAGATAATATTCTATAAGAGGAAGAGGAGCTCTAGTATTCTATAAGAGGAAGAGGAGCTCAAGCAGTAGAACATTGAGATAGTATTCTATAAGAGGAAGAGGAGCTCAAGCAAGTAGAACATTGAGATAGTATTCTATAAGAGGAAGAGGAGCTCAAGCAGTAGAACATTGAGATAGTATTCTATAAGAGGAAGAGGAGCTCAAGCAAGTAGAACATTGAGATAGTATTCTATAAGAGGAAGAGGAGCTCAAGCAAGTAGAACATTGAGATAGTATTCTATAAGAGGAAGAGGAGCTCTAGTATTCTATAAGAGGAAGAGGAGCTCAAGCAAGTAGAACATTGAGATAGTATTCTATAAGAGGAAGAGGAGCTCTAGTATTCTATAAGAGGAAGAGGAGCTCCATAATACTTTAGAGATAGTATTCTATAAGAGGAAGAGGAGCTCAAGCAAGTAGAACATTGAGATAGTATTCTATAAGAGGAAGAGGAGCTCAAGCAAGTAGAACATTGAGATAGTATTCTATAAGAGGAAGAGGAGCTCTAGTATTCTATAAGAGGAAGAGGAAGAGGAGCTCAAGCAAGTAGAACATTGAGATAGTATTCTATAAGAGGAAGAGGAAGAGGAGCTCAAGCAGTAGAACATTGAGATAGTATTCTATAAGAGGAAGAGGAGCTCAAGCAAGTAGAACATTGAGATAGTATTCTATAAGAGGAAGAGGAGCTCTAGTATTCTATAAGAGGAAGAGGAGCTCTAGTATTCTATAAGAGGAAGAGGAGCTCAAGCAAGTAGAACATTGAGATAGTATTCTATAAGAGGAAGAGGAAGAGGAGCTCAAGCAGTAGAACATTGAGATAGTATTCTATAAGAGGAAGAGGAGCTCTAGTATTCTATAAGAGGAAGAGGAGCTCTAGTATTCTATAAGAGGAAGAGGAGCTCAAGCAAGTAGAACATTGAGATAGTATTCTATAAGAGGAAGAGGAGCTCAAGCAAGTAGAACATTGAGATAGTATTCTATAAGAGGAAGAGGAGCTCAAGCAGTAGAACATTGAGATAGTATTCTATAAGAGGAAGAGGAGCTCTAGTATTCTATAAGAGGAAGAGGAGCTCAAGCAAGTAGAACATTGAGATAGTATTCTATAAGAGGAAGAGGAGCTCTAGTATTCTATAAGAGGAAGAGGAGCTCAAGCAAGTAGAACATTTGAGGTGAAGGTACTCAGCTCCTGGCTAAGTCAAGCACTGCTTCTTATCCATTACTCAACTAGCCGACAGCTGTGTCTGGAAACTCTGAAGACCCAGAATATTTTATACAGTGTTATACATTTACTTGGCCCCGACTCAAGTTAATAGTTGATACAACATGTCAAGTTCGTTGCAGACAGGCCATATGAAGCCAATGTGATTTATAGAATATTTTATTTTTTTATCAGGATATTTTCTACCTGCAGGTTGCAATGTTTTTATTTGTTGGCTAGTGTAGTGGTGTAGTGGTGTAGTAGTAGTAGTGTAGTGGTGTAGTAGTAGTAGTGTAGTGGTGTAGTAGTAGTAGTGTAGTGGTGTAGTAGTAGTAGTGTAGTGGTGTAGTAGTAGTAGTGTAGTGGTGTAGTAGTAGTAGTGGTGTGGTGTAGTAGTAGTAGTGTAGTGGTGTAGTAGTAGTAGTGTAGTGGTGTAGTAGTAGTAGTGTAGTGGTGTAGTAGTAGTAGTGTAGTGGTGTAGTAGTAGTAGTGTAGTGGTGTAGTAGTAGTAGTGTAGTGGTGTAGTAGTAGTGGTGTAGTAGTGGTAGTAGTAGTGGTGTAGTAGTGTGGTAGTGTAGTGGTGTAGTAGTAGTAGTGTAGTGGTGTAGTGGTGTAGTAGTAGTAGTGTAGTGGTGTAGTAGTAGTAGTGTAGTGGTGTAGTAGTAGTAGTGTAGTGGTGTAGTAGTAGTAGTGTAGTGGTGTAGTAGTAGTAGTAGTGTAGTGGTGTAGTAGTAGTAGTGTAGTGGTGTAGTGGTGTAGTAGTAGTAGTGTAGTGGTGTAGTAGTAGTAGTGTAGTGGTGTAGTAGTAGTAGTAGTGTAGTGGTGTAGTAGTAGTAGTGTAGTGGTGTAGTAGTAGTAGTGTAGTGGTGTAGTAGTGTAGTGGTGTAGTAGTAGTGGTGTAGTAGTAGTAGTGTAGTGGTGTAGTAGTAGTAGTGTAGTGGTGTAGTAGTAGTAGTGTAGTGGTGTAGTAGTAGTAGTGTAGTGGTGTAGTAGTAGTAGTGTAGTGGTGTAGTAGTAGTGGTGTAGTAGTAGTAGTGTAGTGGTGTAGTAGTAGTAGTGTAGTGGTGTAGTAGTAGTAGTGTAGTAGTAGTAGTGTAGTGGTGTAGTAGTAGTAGTGTAGTAGTAGTAGTAGTGTAGTGGTGTAGTAGTAGTAGTGTAGTGGTGTAGTAGTAGTGGTGTAGTGGTGTAGTAGTAGTAGTGTAGTGGTGTAGTAGTAGTGGTGTAGTAGTAGTAGTGTAGTAGTGTAGTAGTAGTAGTGTAGTGGTGTAGTAGTAGTAGTGTAGTGGTGTAGTAGTAGTAGTGTAGTGGTGTAGTAGTAGTAGTAGTAGTGTAGTGGTGTAGTAGTAGTGGTGTAGTAGTAGTAGTGTAGTGGTGTAGTAGTAGTAGTGTAGTGGTGTAGTAGTAGTAGTGTAGTGGTGTAGTAGTAGTAGTGTAGTGGTGTAGTAGTAGTAGTGTAGTGGTGTAGTAGTAGTAGTGTAGTGGTGTAGTAGTAGTAGTGTAGTGGTGTAGTAGTAGTAGTGTAGTGGTGTAGTAGTAGTAGTGTAGTGGTGTAGTAGTAGTAGTGTAGTAGTAGTAGTGGTGTAGTAGTGTAGTAGTGGTGTAGTAGTGTAGTAGTGGTGTAGTAGTAGTAGTGTAGTGGTGTAGTAATAGTAGTGTAGTGGTGTAGTAATAGTAGTGTAGTAGTAGTAGTGTAGTGGTGTAGTAGTAGTAGTGTAGTGGTGTAGTAGTAGTAGTGTAGTGGTGTAGTAGTAGTAGTGTAGTGGTGTAGTAGTAGTGGTGTAGTAGTGTAGTAGTGTAGTGGTGTAGTAGTAGTAGTGTAGTGGTGTAGTAGTGTAGTAGTAGTAGTGTAGTGGTGTAGTAGTAGTAGTGTAGTGGTGTAGTAGTAGTAGTGTAGTGGTGTAGTAGTAGTAGTGTAGTAGTAGTAGTAGTAGTAGTAGCAGTGTAGTGTAGTAGTAGTGTAGTAGTAGTAGTAGTAGTAGCAGTAGTAGTGTAGTAGTGTAGTGGTGTAGTAGTAGTAGTGTAGTAGTAGCAGTGTAGTAGAGTAGTAGTAGTGTTGTAGTAGTGTAGTAGTAGCAGTGTAGTGTGTAGTAGTAGCAGTGTAGTGTGTAGTGTAGTGTAGTGGTGTAGTAGTGGTGTAGTAGTAGTAGTAGTAGTGTGGTGGTAGTGTAGTAGTAGTAGCAGTGTAGTAGTAGTAGTAGTGGAGTGGTGTAGTAGTAGTAGTAGTAGTGTAGTAGTAGTGTAGTAGTAGTAGCAGTGTAGTGTAGTGTAGTGGTGTAGTAGTAGTGGTGTAGTAGTAGTAGTGTAGCAGTGTAGTAGTAATAGTAGTAGTGTGGTGGTGTAGTAGTAGCAGTAGTAGTAGTAGTAGTGTAGTAGTAGTGTAGTAGTAGAGTCGTAGTAGTAGTGTAGTAGTGTAGTGGTGTAGTAGTAGTGTAGTAGTAGTTGTAGTAGTACCAGTAGTAGTAGTGGTAGTGAAGTAGTAGTCTAGTAGTAGTGTAGTAGTGTAGTGGTGTAGTCGTGGTGTAGTAGTAGTTGTAGTAGTAGTAGTGTAGTGGTAGTAGCAGTAGTAGTAGTGTAGTAGTAGTGGGTGTAGTAGTAGTGTAGTGGTGTAGTAGTGTAGTAGTAGTAGTGTAGTGGTGTAGTAGTAGTGTAGTAGTGTAGTAGTAGTGTAGTAGTGTGGTAGTGTAGTAGTGTAGTGGTGTAGTAGTAGCGTAGTAGTAGTGTAGTAGTAATAGTAGTAGTTGTAGTAGTACCAGTAGTAGTAGTAGTAGTAGCAGTAGTAGTGTAGTAGTAGTGTTGTAGTAGTGTAGTAGTAGCAGTGTAGTAGTAGTGTAGTAGTAGTAGTAGTAGTAGCAGTAGTAGTGTAGTAGTGTAGTGGTGTAGTAGTAGTAGTGTAGTAGTAGCAGTGTAGTGTAGTAGTAGTGTTGTAGTAGTGTAGTAGTAGCAGTGTAGTAATAGTGTAGTAGTAGTAGCAGTGTAGTGTAGTGTAGTGTAGTGGTGTAGTAGTGGTGTAGTAGTAGTAGTAGTAGTGTGGTGGTAGTGTAGTAGTAGTAGCAGTGTAGTAGTAGTAGTAGTGGAGTGGTGTAGTAGTAGTAGTAGCAGTGTAGTAGTAGTGTAGTAGTAGTAGCAGTGTAGTGTAGTGTAGTGGTGTAGTAGTGGTGTAGTAGTAGTAGTGTAGCAGTGTAGTAGTAATAGTAGTAGTGTGGTGGTGTAGTAGTAGCAGTAGTAGTAGTGTAGTAGTAGTGTAGTAGTAGAGTCGTAGTAGTAGTGTAGTAGTGTAGTGGTGTAGTAGTAGTGTAGTAGTAGTTGTAGTAGTACCAGTAGTAGTAGTGGTAGTGAAGTAGTAGTCTAGTAGTAGTGTAGTAGTGTAGTGGTGTAGTCGTGGTGTAGTAGTAGTTGTAGTAGTAGTAGTGGTAGTGTAGTAGTAGTATTATAGTAGTGTAGTATTAGTGGTGTAGTAGTAGTGTAGTCGGGGTGTAGTAGTGTAGTAGTAGTAGTGTAGTGGTGTAGTAGTAGTGTAGTAGTGTAGTAGTAGTGTAGTAGTGTGGTAGTGTAGTAGTGTAGTGGTGTAGTAGTAGCGTAGTAGTAGTGTAGTAGTAATAGTAGTAGTTGTAGTAGTACCAGTAGTAGTAGTAGTAGCAGTAGTAGTGTAGTAGTGTAGTAGTAGTGTAGTAGTGTAGTAGTAGTAGTAGTAGTAGTAGCAGTAGTAGTAGTGGTAGTGTAGTAGTAGTCTAGTAGTAGTTGACTTACTCAGTGACTGTCTTGGAGGACTTCTCTCTCTTGAAAGCCAGTTGGTATTTCAGACTCTCCACTTCCTTCTTCATCTGGGGCAGATCCATCTCATCCATGACTGCTGATTGGCTGGGGGAGGTTACCCTGGCAACCTGGGGGTAGTAAGTAAGTAAGTCAAGTTAGTATTCTGAACCAGAACGGCTCATAGAAGCAAATATCATGTTATTGATCAACAGGCGCCGAATACAACAGGTGTAGGTAGACCTCACAGTGAAATGCCGAATACAACAGGTGTAGGTAGACCTCACAGTGAAATGCTGAATACAACAGGTGTAGTAGACCTCACAGTGAAATGCTGAATACAACAGGTGTAGTAGACCTCACAGTGAAATGCTGAATACAACAGGTGTAGTAGACCTCACAGTGAAATGCTGAATACAACAGGTGTAGTAGACCTTACAGTGAAATACTGAATACAACAGGTGTAAACCTTACAGTGAAATACTGAATACAACAGGTGTAGTAGACCTTAGTGAAATGCTGAATACAACAGGTGTAGTAGACCTTACAGTGAAATGCTGAATACAACAGGTGTAGTAGACCTTACAGTGAAATGCTGAATACAACAGGTGTAGTAGACCTTACAGTGAAATGCTGAATACAACAGGTGTAGTAGACCTCACAGTGAAATACTGAATACAACAGGTGTAGTAGACCTCACAGTGAAATGCTGAATACAACAGGTGTAGTAGACCTTACAGTGAAATGCTGAATACAACAGGTGTAGTAGACCTTACAGTGAAATGCTGAATACAACAGGTGTAGTAGACCTTACAGTGAAATGCTGAATACAACAGGTGTAGTAGACCTTACAGTGAAATGCTGAATACAACAGGTGTAGTAGACCTTAGTGAAATGCTGAATACAACAGGTGTAGTAGACCTTACAGTGAAATACTGAATACAACAGGTGTAGTAGACCTTACAGTGAAATGCTGAATACAACAGGTGTAGTAGACCTCACAGTGAAATGCTGAATACAACAGGTGTAGTAGACCTCACAGTGAAATGCTGAATACAACAGGTGTAGTAGACCTCACAGTGAAATGCTGAATACAACAGGTGTAGTAGACCTTACAGTGAAATGCTGAATACAACAGGTGTAGTAGACCTCACAGTGAAATGCTGAATACAACAGGTGTAGTAGACCTCACAGTGAAATGCTGAATACAACAGGTGTAGTAGACCTTACAGTGAAATGCTGAATACAACAGGTGTAGTAGACCTCACAGTGAAATGCTGAATACAACAGGTGTAGTAGACCTTACAGTGAAATACTGAATACAACAGGTGTAGTAGACCTTACAGTGAAATACTGAATACAACAGGTGTAGTAGACCTTACAGTGAAATACTGAATACAACAGGTGTAGTAGACCTTACAGTGAAATGCTGAATACAACAGGTGTAGTAGACCTTACAGTGAAATACTGAATACAACAGGTGTAGTAGACCTTACAGTGAAATACTGAATACAACAGGTGTAGTAGACCTTACAGTGAAATGCTGAATACAACAGGTGTAGTAGACCTTACAGTGAAATGCTGAATACAACAGGTGTAGTAGACTTCACAGTGAAATGCTGAATACAACAGGTGTAGTAGACCTTACAGTGAAATACTTTCTTACGAGCCCCTAACCAACAATGCAGTTTTAAAAATATATATATAATAAATACGAATAAGAATAAGAAATAAAAGTAACAAGTAATTAAAGAGCAGCAGTAAAATAACAATCGTAGAGACTATATACAGGGGGTACTGGTACAGAGTCAATGTGGAGGCTATATACAGGGGGTACTGGTACAGAGTCAATGTGGAGGCTATATACAGGGGGTACTGGTACAGAGTCAATGTGGAGGCTATATACAGGGGGTACCGGTACAGAGTCAATGTGGAGGCTATATACAGGGGGGTACCGGTACAGAGTCAATGTGGAGGCTATGTACAGGGGGTACCGGTACAGAGTCAATGTGGAGGCTATATACAGGGGGTACCGGTACAGAGTCAATGTGGAGGCTATATTACAGGGGGTACCGGTACAGAGTCAATGTGGTGGCTATATACAGGGGGTACCGGTACAGAGTCAATGTGGAGGCTATATACAGGGGGTACCGGTACAGAGTCAATGTGGAGGTTATATACAGGGGGTACCGGTACAGAGTCATTGTGGAGGCTATATACAGGGGGTACCGGTACAGAGTCACCGGTTCGTCGAGGTAATTGAGGTAATATGTACATGTAGGTAGAGTTATTACAGTATAGATGATAACAACAGAGAGTAGCCGCGGTGTAAAAGAAGGGGAGGAGGGAGGACAGGCAATGTGAATAGTCTGGGCAGCAATTTGATTAGATGTTCAGGAGTCTTATGGCTTGGGGGGGTTAGGAGCTGTTTAGAAGCCTCTTGGACCTGGACTTGGCGCTCCGGTACCGCTTGCTGTGCAAAACAGAAAACAGGAATAGAAAACAGTCTATGACTAGGGTGGCTGGAGTCCTTGACCATTTTTAGGGCCTTCCTCTGACACCGCCTGGTGTAGAGGTCCTGGATGGCAGGAAGCTTGGCCCCAGTGATTTACTGGGTCGTACGCACTACCCTCTGTAGTGCCTTGCAGTCGAGGAGCCGAGCAGTTGCCATACCAGACAGTGATGCAATCAGTCAGGATGCTCTCGATGGTGCAGCTGTAGAACCTTTAGAGGATCTGAGGACCAATGCCAAATATTTTCAGTCTCCTGAGGGGGAATAGGTTTTGATGTGCCCTCTTCACGACTGTCTTGGTGTGCTTGTAATACTACTACTGCTACCCCACTACTACTACTACTACTACTACTGGTGCTACTACTACTGGTGCTACTACTACTGCTACTACTACCCCACTACTACTACTACTACTACTACTGGTGCTACTACTACTACTACTACTACTGCTACTACTACTACTGCTATTACTACTACTGCTACTACTACTGCTACTACTACTACTACTACTACTACTACTACTACACTACTACTGCTACTACTACTAATACTACACTACTACTACTACTACTGCTACTGGTGCTACCCCACCACTACTACTACTACTACTGCTACTGGTGCTACTACTACTACTACTACACTACTACTACTACTACACTACTACTACACTACTACTACTACACTACTACTATCACTACCAAATCTTTTCAGTCTCCTGAGGGGGAATAGGTTTTGTTGTGCCCTCTTCACGACTGTCTTGGTGTGCTTGTAATACTACTACTGCTACCCCACCACTACTACTACTACTACTACTACTGGTGCTACTACTACTGCTACTACTACCCCACCACTACTACTACTACTACTACTACTGGTGCTACTACTACTACTACTACTGGTGCTACTACTACTGGTGCTACTACTACTACTACTGCTACTACTACTCTACTACTACTACTGGTGCTACTACTACTACTACTACTGCTACTACTACTACTGGTGCTACTACTACTGCTACTACTACCCCACCACTACTACTACCAGTGTTGGACTACTTGACTATGTACATGGTGCTTATTACTGATGATACTGCTAGAGTACTGCTGCTACTACAACAGGCAATGTTACTGCTGCACTTTGCACTTAGATGTTCAGGAGTCTTATGGCTTAGTAGTAGCTGTTTAGAAGCCTCTTAGACTGCTGCTACTACACTGCTACTTGCTGCTACTACTACTACTGCTGCACTCTACTGACTACACCACTGGACTACTACTACACCACTACTGACTACTACTACTGGTACTACTGGACTGGCACTACACCACTGGTCCTACTGGGCTACTACTACTCTGTACTGCCTTGCTACTCGGTACTACAGTTACTACTACTGACTGCACAGTCAGGATTACTACTACACTACTACTACTACTACACTATTACTACTACACTACTACTAGTACTACTACTACTACTACTACTACTGCACTACTACTACACTACTACTACTACTACTACACTACTACTACTACTACTAGTACTACCACTACTACTACTACTACTACACTATTACTACTACACTACTACTACTACTATTACCACTAGTAGTACTACTGGTTTATTGTTAATTAACATTGCCTGTCTCCTCTACTCTCCTCCCTCTCTCATTCCAGTAGACAGGATGGCTGAGCTGAGGACTGATGCTGCTGAGGAGAGTAAGGGTGTTTGCCAGAGATATAGTTTCTGGTTTCAACGTGGGATTCTCCTGAGATGCTGGGAGGATATTTTTCTCTATCTTTCCTCTCTCTCTTCATCTCTCTACTAATGATTCTCTCTCTCTATCTCTCCCTCTCCTAACCTAATGGCGCTCTCTCTCCCCCTCTTCAACTCTCTCTCCTCATTCATCTCCCTCTGCTTCTCTCTCTATCTCTCCCTCTCCTAACCTAATGGCGCTCTCTCTCCCCCTCTTCAACTCTCTTCTCTCTCCTCATCCATCTCCCTCTGTTCCTCTCTCTATCTCTCCCTCTCCTAACCTAATGTCTCTCTCTCCCCCTCTTCAACCTCCCTCTGTTCCTCTCTCTATCTCTCCCTCTCCTAACCTAATGTCTCTCTCTCTCCCTCTTCAACTCTCTCTCTCCTCATTTATCTCCCTCTGCTTCTCTCTCTATCTCTCCCTCTCCTAACCTAATGGTGCTCTCTCTCCCCCTCTTCAACTCTCTCTTCTCTCTCCTCATTCATCTCCCTCTGCTTCTCTCTCTATCTCTCCCTCTCCTAACCTAATGGTGCTCTCTCTCCCCCTCTTCAACTCTCTCTTCTCTCTCCTCATTCATCTCCCTCTGCTTCTCTCTCTATCTCTCCCTCTCCTAACCTAATGTCTCTCTCTCCCCCTCTTCAACTCTCTCTCTCCTCATTCATCTCCATCTGTTCCTCTCTCCATCTCTCCCTCTCCTAACCTAATGTCTCTCTCTCTCCCTCTTCAACTCTCTCTCTCCTCATTTATCTCCATCTCTCCCTCTACATCTCACTTTCCTTATTGATCTGAATCCCCCGCTCCACGTCTCTCTCTCTCAACCCCCTCTCTCTACCCCCCCCTCTCTCTCTCTCTCTCTACCCCCCTCTCTCTCTCTCAACCCCCCCTCTCTACTACCCCCTCTCTCTCTCTATATATACATATATATATTCTGGTACACTCAGCGATGAGTGTGTTCTGCTCTCTGATTCCTAAAAAAAGCTCATTCATTACTCAACACATTACTGACTGTACCCAACACCGCTGTGGCTGCCATCTCTCTCTCTCTCTCTCTCTCTTTCTCTGGCAGCAGTCCGTTGGAGGGGTGTAGGTGGAGGAAGAGGATGAGGGGGCTGGGAGAGGAGGAAGAGGAGGCTCAGGTTTTCCTCTGTAGCCCTGAACACTCTGCTGTTCATCACTACTACTACTACTACTACACTACTACAGTCCGTTGGAGGGGTGTAGGAGGAGGAAGAGGATGAGGGGGCTGGGAGAGGAGGAAGAGGAGGCTCAGGGTGTTATGATGGAGGCTGACTTCCATATGTGGATCATTCTAGCCTACCTGGGTATCCTAACAGTATCTGGGGTTTTCCTCTGTAGGCCTGAACACTCTGCTGTTCATCATACAGGCACGGGAAAGTTCTCTGCTCTAACGTTCTATACACTCATGTTGCTAGGCTACAGTCACTAACACAACAGCAGAGCCCTGGTGTATGTATATTTGGTGTAGGACAACTATGGGGGTTGTATAATGATAACACTGTCAGCAGAGGCCCCCAGACACTGCAGTAAGATGTATGATGGTTTGGGGGATGTAGGATGGTTTGGGGGATGTAGGATGGTTTGGGGATGTAGGATGGTTTGGGGGATGTAGGATGGTTTGGGGATGTTGGATGGTTTGGGGGATGTTGGATGGTTTGAGGATGTAGGATGGTTTGGAGGATGTAGGATGGTTTGGGGGATGTTGGATGGTTTGGGGATGTAGGATGGTTTGGGGGATGTTGGATGGTTTGGGGATGTGGTTTGATGGTTTGGGGGATGTTGGGGAGATGGTTTGGGAGATGTAGGATGGTTTGGGGGATGTAGGATGGTTTGGGGATGTTAGATGGTTTGGGAGATGTAGGATGGTTTGGGGGATGTGGGATGGTTTGGGGGATGTAGGATGGTTTGGGGGATGTAGGATGGTTTGGGGATGTAGGATGGTTTGGGGGATGTAGGATGGTTTGGAGGATGTGGGATGGTTTGGGGGATGTTAGATGGTTTGGGAGATGTAGGATGGTTTGGGGGATGTAGGATGGTTTGGGGATGTAGGATGGTTTGGGGGATGTTAGATGGTTTGGGAGATGTAGGATGGTTTGGGGGATGTAGGATGGTTTGGGGGATGTAGGATGGTTTGGCAGATGTAGG
The DNA here is from genome assembly GCF_034236695.1 of Oncorhynchus nerka. Lineage (NCBI taxonomy): Eukaryota > Metazoa > Chordata > Actinopteri > Salmoniformes > Salmonidae > Oncorhynchus > Oncorhynchus nerka. The sequence continues at coordinate 122,032 of NW_027040415.1, read as the reverse complement.
ATGGTTTGAGGACGTAGGACGGATTGGAGGATGTAGGATGGTTTGGAGGATGTAGGACGGATTGGGGGATGTAGGATGGTTTGAGGATGTAGGATGGTTTGGGGATGTAGGATGGTTTGAGGATGTAGGATGGTTTGAGGATGTTGGATGGTTTGGGGATGTAGGATGGTTTGAGGATGTAGGATGGTTTGGGGATGTAGGATGGTTTGGGGGATGTAGGATGGTTTGGGGATGTTGGATGGTTTGGGGGATGTAGGATGGTTTGGGGGATGTAGGATGGTTTGAGGATGTAGGATGGTTTGAGGATGTTGGATGGTTTGAGGATGCAGAATGGTGTGGCAGATGTAGGATGGTTTGAGGATGTTGGATGGTTTGGGGGATGTTGGATGGTTTGGGGGATGTAGGATGTTTGGGGGATGTAGGATGGTTTGAGGATGTTGGATGGTTTGGGGATGTAGGATGGTTTGGAGGATGTAGGATGGTTTGAGGATGTAGGATGGTTTGGGGGATGTAGGATGGTTTGAGGGATGTAGGATGGTTTGGCAGATGTAGGATGGTTTGGGGGATGTTGGATGGTTTGGGGGATGTAGGATGGTTTGAGGGATGTAGGATGGTTTGGCAGATGTAGGATGGTTTGGGGATGTTGGATGGTTTGGGGGATGTAGGATGGTTTGAGGATGTGGGACTATTTGGGGATGTGGGATGGTTTGGAGGATGTAGGATGGTTTGGGGGATGTAGGATGGTTTGGGGGATGTTGGATGGTTTGAGGTTGTTGGATGGTTTGGGGATGTTGGATGGTTTGGGGATGTAGGATGGTTTGAGGTTGTTGGATGGTTTGGGGATGTTGGATGGTTTGGGGATGTAGGATGGTTTGAGGATGTTGGATGGTTTGAGGATGCAGAATGGTTTGGCAGATGTAGGATGTTTGGGGATGTGGGATGATTTGAGGATGTGGGATGGTTTGGGGATGTGGGATGATTTGGGGGATGGTTTGGTGATGTAGGATGGTTTGGGGATGTGGGATGATTTGGGGGATGGTTTGGTGATGTAGGATGGTTTGGGGATGTGGGATGATTTGAGGATGTGGGATGGTTTGGGGATGTGGGATGATTTGGGGGATGGTTTGGTGATGTAGGATGGTTTGGGGATGTGGGATGATTTGGGGGATGGTTTGGTGATGTAGGATGGTTTGGGGATGTGGGATGACTGACTCAAAATCATTGGCCACTTTAATAAATGGATAACGAGTCACTTTAATAATGTTTACATATCTTACATTACTCATCTCATATGTATATACTGTATTCTATACGATCTACTGCATTACTCATCTCATATGTATATACTGTATTCTATACCATCTATTGCATTACTCATCTCATATGTATATACTGTATTCTATACCATCTATTTTATCTTGCCTATGCCGCTCGGTCATGGCTCATCCATATATTTATATATATATTCTTATTCCATCCCTTTAGATTTGTGTGTATTAGGTAGTTGTTGTGGAATTGTTAGATTACTTGTTAGATATTACTGCACTGTCGGGACTAGAAGCACAAGCATTTCGCTACACTCACATTAACATCTGCTAACCATGTCTATGTGACCAATAACATCTGCTAACCATGTGTATGTGACCAATAACATCTGCTAACCATGTGTATGTGACCATTAACATCTGCTAACCATGTGTATGTGGCCAATAACATCTGCTAACCATGTGTATGTGACCAATAACATCTGCTAACCATGTGTATGTGACCATTAACATCTGCTAACCATGTGTATGTGACCATTAACATCTGCTAACCATGTGACCATTAACATCTGCTAACCATGTGACCAATAACATCTGCTAACCATGTGTATGTGACCAATAACATCTGCTGACCATGTGTATGTGACCAATAACATCTGCTAACCATGTGTATGTGACCAATAACATCTGCTAACCATGTGACCAATAACATCTGCTAACCATGTGTAACATCTGTGTGTATGTGACCAATAACATCTGCTGACCATGTGTATGTGACCAATAACATCTGCTAACCATGTGTATGTGACCAATAACATCTGCTAACCATGTGACCAATAACATCTGCTAACCATGTGACCAATAACATCTGCTAACCATGTGTATGTGACCAATAACATCTGCTGACCATGTGTATGTGACCAATAACATCTGCTAACCATGTGTATGTGACCAATAACATCTGCTGACCATGTGTATGTGACCAATAACATCTGCTAACCATGTGACCAATAACATCTGCTAACCATGTGTATGTGACCAATAACATCTGCTAACCATGTGACCAATAACATCTGCTAACCATGTGTATGTGACCAATAACATCTGATAACCATGTGTATGTGACCAATAACATCTGCTAACCATGTGACCAATAACATCTGCTAACCATGTGACCAATAACATCTGCTAACCATGTGTATGTGACCAATAACATCTGCTAACCATGTGTATGTGACCAATAACATCTGCTAACCATGTGACCAATAACATCTGCTAACCATGTGTATGTGACCAATAACATCTGCTAACCATGTGACCAATAACATCTGCTAACCATGTGTATGTGACCAATAACATCTGCTAACCATGTGTATGTGACCAATAACATCTGATAACCATGTGTATGTGACCAATAACATCTGCTAACTATGTGTATGTGACCAACAACATCTGCTAACCATGTGTATGTGACCAATAACATCTGCTAACCATGTGTATGTGACCAATAACATCTGCTAACCATGTGACCAATAACATCTGCTAACCATGTGACCAATAACATCTGCTGACCATGTGTATGTGACCAATAACATCTGCTAACCATGTGACCAATAACATCTGCTAACCATGTGACCAATAACATCTGCTAACCATGTGACCAATAACATCTGCTAACCATGTGACCAATAACATTTTGATTTGATTTGATTTGATTTGAGGAGTATACCACCTCAGTCATCGGCTTCCTCAATAAATGCATCGATGACGTCGTCCCCACAGTGACTGTACGTACATATCCCAACCAGAAGCCATGGATTACAGGTAACATCCCCACCGAGCTAAAGGCTAGAGCTGCAGCTGTCAAGGAGCAGGACACTAATCCGGATGCTTATAAGAAATCCCGCTATGCCCTCAGACAAACCATCAAGCAGGCAAAGCATCAATACAGGACTAAGATTGAATCCTACTACACCGGCTTCGACACTCGTAGGATGTGGCAAGGCTTGAAAACTATTACAGACTACAAAGGGAAACCCAGCCGTGAGCTTCCCAGTGACGAGGGCCTACCAGACGAGCAAAATGCCTTTTATGCTCACTTCGAGGCAAGCAACACTGAAGCATGCATGAGAGCACCGGCTGTTCCGGACGATTGTGTGATCACACTCTCCATAGCCAATCTGAGCAAGACCTTTAAACAGGTCAACATTCACAAGGCCGCGGGGCCAGAAGGATTACATTTGCATACCGCCCCAACAGATCCACAGATGACAAAATCTCAATCGCACTCCACACCTGGACAAAAGGAACACCTATGTGAGAATACTGTTCATTGACTACAGCTCAGCGTTCAACACAATAGTGCCCACAAAGCTCATCACTAAGCTAAGGACTCTGGGACTAAACACCTCCCTCTGCAACTGGATCCTGGACTTCCTGACGGGCCGCCCCTAGGTGTTAACGGTAGGCAACAACACATCTGCCACGCTGATCCCCAACACGGGGCCCCTCAGGGTGTGTACTTAGTCCCCTCCTGTACTCTCTGTTCACCCACGACTGCATGGCCAGGCACGACTCCAACACCATCATTAAGTTAGCTGACGAAACAACAGTGCTAACCAGGGCCTGATCACCGATAACGATGGGTCAAGAGTTTCATGTTCCTTTTTGTCCACATCACCAATAAACTATCATGGTCCAAACATATCAAGACAGTCGTAAAGTCACAATTTTTGATTTGTTAGGGCAAAAACAAAGCCATCAATTAGGCCAATAAGTAAGGAATTATGATGTATGTAATGTGTTGTCATGTTTTAATTGTATTATAACATTCCTCCTAGGGGACTTACTTGGCAAGGGAAAGCCACAGGGTTTTGAAAAGGTAAGAAACAACCATATCTTTGTCACTAACAAATACAGCCACGGGTGGTAAACAATTTACTCAAAAAGAAAAGGCACCTTGGGAAATATGCAAATGACACTCTTTATACAGCATACAGTGTTAAAACGTCCCGAAATGATTTTCTTTTGAAACTACAGGTGTTAATGAAATTACACTGGGAAAGTGTAACACTAGTTAAAGAGAGTCCGGTTGACTATGAATCGAGTGTTTTTGTTTTACACTGTCGGTGTTGATATTGAGCTATATATATATAGAGCTGACCAATAGGGTACAGGCCAGTGTTTTTCACTGACCAATAGGGTACAGGCCAGTGTTTTTCACTGACCAATAGGGTACAGGCCAGTGTTTTTCACTGTTGGTGTTGATATTGAGCTATATATATATAGAGCTGACCAATAGGGTACAGGCCAGTGTTTTTCACTGACCAATAGGGTACAGGCCAGTGTTTTTCACTGACCAATAGGGTACAGGCCAGTGTTTTTCACTGACCAATAGGGTACAGGCCAGTGTTTTACACTGCCGGTGTTGATATTGAGCTATATATATATAGAGCTGACCAATAGGGTACAGGCCAGTGTTTTTCACTGACCAATAGGGTACAGGCCAGTGTTTTTCACTGTTGGTGTTGATATTGAGCTATATATATATAGAGCTGACCAATAGGGTACAGGCCAGTGTTTTTCACTGACCAATAGGGTACAGGCCAGTGTTTTACACTGACCAATAGGGTACAGGCCAGTGTTTTACACTGACCAATAGGGTACAGGCCAGTGTTTTTCACTGTCGGCCAGTGTTTTTCACTGACCAATTGATATTGAGCCAGTATTATATATAGAGCTGACCAATAGGGTACAGGCCAGTGTTTTTCACTGACCAATAGTGTACAGGCCAGTGTTTTTCACTGACCAATAGGGTACAGGCCAGTGTTTTTCACTGACCAATAGGATACAGGCCAGTGTTTTTCACTGACCAATAGGGTACAGGCCAGTGTTTTTCACTGACCAATAGTGTACAGGCCAGTGTTTTTCACTGACCAATAGGGTACAGGCCAGTGTTTTTCACTGACCAATAGGGTACAGGCCAGTGTTTTTCACTGACCAATAGTGTACAGGCCAGTGTTTTTCACTGACCAATAGGGTACATGCCAGTGTTTTTCACTGACCAATAGGGTACAGGCCAGTGTTTTACACTGACCAATAGGGTACAGGCCAGTGTTTTTCACTGACCAATAGGGTACAGGCCAGTGTTTTACACTGACCAATAGGGTACAGGCCAGTGTTTTTCACTGACCAATAGGGTACAGGCCAGTGTTTTACACTGACCAATAGGGTACAGGCCAGTGTTTTTCACTGACCAATAGGGTACAGGCCAGTGTTTTACACTGACCAATAGGGTACAGGCCAGTGTTTTTCACTGACCAATAGGTACAGGCCAGTGTTTTACACTGACCAATAGGGTACAGGCCAGTGTTTTTCACTGACCAATAGGGTACAGGCCAGTGTTTTTCACTGACCAATAGGGTACAGGCCAGTGTTTTTCACTGACCAATAGGGTACAGGCCAGTGTTTTTCACTGACCAATAGTGTACAGGCCAGTGTTTTTCACTGACCAATAGTGTACAGGCCAGTGTTTTTCACTGACCAATAGTGTACATGTTACACAGGCCAGTGTTTTTCACTGACCAATAGGGTACAGGCCAGTGTTTTTCACTGACCAATAGGGTACAGGCCAGTGTTTTTCACTGACCAACAGGGTACAGGCCAGTGTTTTACACTGACCAACAGGGTACAGGCCAGTGTTTTACACTGACCAACAGGGTACAGGCCAGTGTTTTTCACTGACCAATAGGGTACAGGCCAGTGTTTTTCACTGTTGGTGTTGATATTGAGCTATATATATATAGAGCTGACCAATAGGGTACAGGCCAGTGTTTTTCACTGACCAATAGTGTACAGGCCAGTGTTTTTCACTGACCAATAGGGTACAGGCCAGTGTTTTTCACTGACCAATAGGGTACAGGCCAGTGTTTTTCACTGTTGGTGTTGATATTGAGCTATATATATATAGAGCTGACCAATAGGGTACAGGCCAGTGTTTTTCACTGACCAATAGGGTACAGGCCAGTGTTTTACACTGACCAATAGTGTACAGGCCAGTGTTTTTCACTGACCAATAGGGTACAGGCCAGTGTTTTTCACTGACCAATAGTGTACAGGCCAGTGTTTTTCACTGACCAATAGGGTACAGGCCAGTGTTTTTCACTGACCAATAGGGTACAGGCCAGTGTTTTTCACTGACCAATGAGGGCTACAGGCCAGTGTTTTCACTGACCAATGTGGGTACAGGCCAGTGTTTTTCACTGACCAATAGGGTACAGGCCAGTGTTTTCACTGACAGGCCAGTGTTTTTCACTGACCAATAGGGTACAGGCCAGTGTTTTTCACTGACCAATAGGGTACAGGCCAGTGTTTTTCACTGACCAATAGGGCACAGGCCAGTGTTTTTCACTGACCAATAGGGCACAGGCCAGAGTTAATTAGACACCATTGATTTTTTGTTGCTGTGTGTCTGTCCTCACCGAACGACCCCAACTGACTGTCCTGTGTGTCTGTCCTCACCGAACGACCCCAACTGACTGTCCTGTGTCCATAGTCCTGACATCTCCAATGTGAAGGTAACGACCCCAACTGACTGTCCTGTGTCCATAGTCCTGACATCTCCAATGTGAAGGTAACGACCCCAACTGACTGTCCTGTGTGTCTGTCCTCACCAAACGACCCCAACTGACTGTCCTGTGTCCATAGTCCTGACATCTCCAATGTGAAGGTAACGACCCCAACTGACTGTCCTGTGTCCATAGTCATGACATCTCCAATGTGAAGGTAACGACCCCAACTGACTGTCCTGTGTCCATAGTCATGACATCTCCAATGTGAAGGTAACGACCCCAACTGACTGTCCTGTGTCCATAGTCATGACATCTCCAATGTGAAGGTAACGACCCCAACTGACTGTCCTGTGTCCATAGTCCTGACATCTCCAATGTGAAGGTAACGACCCCAACTGACTGTCCTGTGTCCATAGTCCTGACATCTCCAATGTGAAGGTAACGACCCCAACTGACTGTCCTGTGTCCATAGTCCTGACATCTCCAATGTGAAGGTAACGTCCCCAACTGACTGTCCTGTGTGTCTGTCCTGTGTCCACCGAACGACCCCAACTGACTGTCCTGTGTCCATAGTCATGACATCTCCAATGTGAAGGTAACGACCCCAACTGACTGTCCTGTGTCCATAGTCATGACATCTCCAATGTGAAGGTAACGACCCCAACTGACTGTCCTGTGTCCATAGTCATGACATCTCCAATGTGAAGGTAACGACCCCCAACTGACTGTCCTGTGTGTCTGTCCCCACCCAACGACCCCAACTGACTGTCCTGTGTGTCTGTCCTCACCCAACGACCCCAACTGACTGTCCTGTGTCCATAGTCATGACATCTCCAATGTGAAGGTAACGACCCCAACTGACTGTCCTGTGTCCATAGTCATGACATCTCCAATGTGAAGGTAACGACCCCAACTGACTGTCCTGTGTGTCTGTCCTCACCGAACGACCCCAACTGACTGTCCTGTGTCCATAGTCCTGACATCTCCAATGTGAAGGTAATGTCCTACCCTGTCTGATAACTGAGACTAACTATTGGTCTGTCTGGACAAAGCAGCAGCCAGGGAGGTTTTTAGAGGGTTTAGACAGGAGAACACACACACACACACACACACACACACACACACCCCACACATACACACACACACACACACACACTGTCCTGTGTCCATACACACACACACACACACACACACACACACACACACACACACACACACACACATACCACACACACACATACACACAACACACACACACACATAACACACACACACAAAGCACACACACACACACACACACACACACACACACACACACACACACACACACACACACACACACACACACACACACACACACACACACACACACACATACACACACACACACACACACACACACATACACACACACACACACACACACACACACACACACACATACACACACACACACACACACACACACACACACACACACACACACACACACACACACACACACACACACACACACACACACACACAGAGGAATAATCATCACGATGTAGCCTGTGAAAATGTTGTATCAATCAATTAAGGATCAATAACGGTCTGAAAGTGGAGGGGGGGGGGGGGGCAGCCAGGTCACCCGTGATACAGGTCAGTGTTTGACGTCCGTCTGACTGAGGAACGTCCGGATGTGTAGTGGGAAACCAGGCCGCTAGGGGCAGCGGTGAGCTAAATAGGTGAGAAAACGGTGGGAAAAGTAGGTTTTTTGTTCTGCCTCTGAGTCCAAACGTTGAGGAACGTTGGGATGTGATGTGGAAACCAGGCCACTAGGGGCAGCGGTGAGCTAAATAGGTGAGAAAACGGTGGGAAAAGTAGGTTTTTTGTTCTGCCTCTGAGTCCAAACGTTGAGGAACGTTGGGATGTGATGTGGAAACCGGCCACTAGGGGCAGCGGTGAGTTGTAGTTTTTTTTTTGTTCTGCTAGAGTGTTGTGGACGAGCTTATTCATCTGCCTCTGAGTCCAAACGTTGCAGGTTCAAATCCAGCAATAGAAAGTTGTTTTTTAGATTTTTAAAAACGTTTTTTTAAGCCCATCCCAAACCTTAACCCTTACCTTAACCATTCAGGGTTAATACCCTGTGTGGATCACTTGGTAGAGCATGGTGCTTGCAATGCCAAAGTTGTGGGTTCAATTTCTACAGGGGACCAGTAAGAAAACATATATATTCACTACTGTAAATTACTCTGGGTAAATGTAGAAGAAGAAAAAAATCTGACTTTGAAATTGGACTTTTGCAATCATTTCTAAATTTGACATCAGAGAAACACGGATGAATGTTGAATTCTGACGTGAAGACTGTGAGAGCGAGTTGGAATCTGTCCCGCGGCCTGATAACTGAAGAGGAACACCGAGAGGCGCTTTCTAACGTTCTAAAGCGGAATATCAGTATCTATCTAACGGGGTCTGGGGGAGGAGGAGGAGGAGGCCAGGTGAGGAGGAGGAGGAGGAGGCCAGGTGTGGAGGAGGAGACCAGGTGAGGAGGCCAGGTGAGGAGGAGGAAGCCAGGTGAGGAGGCCAGGTGAGGAGGAGGAGGAGGCCAGGTGAGGAGGAGGAGGAGGAGGCCAGGTGAGGAGGAGGAGGCCAGGTGAGGAGGAGAAGGAGGAGGCCAGGTGAGGAGGAGGAGGCCAGGTGAGGAGGAGGAGGAGGAGGAGGAGGCCGGAGGAGGAGGAGAAATCCTTGTTTTATGTAACGTCCTCTGTTTCATCCCTCTCTGCTGAGTATGGAGGCGGAAGAAGTGAGAAACTGAAATGGTAATTTCCAACCCAAAGCTCCCCTCCTTCATCGATCGATCGTGTGGATGTTTCGTCTGTGAGGTCTGACTCTAAACAGCATTCTGTCAGCACATACCATGTCAACACAAAACCCCATCTGATATACAAAGCTGCGAAATTAACAAATTAAATCGTCATTTTATGTATCTTTTACTATCCATTTTAATCACACCGCTTACCTCACTGATTTTTGCCGGTGGTAGCTGTTGCTCAGACCGGCTCCGTTTTAGGCTACCGGCGTCGGTATTTCGGTAAGGTGAGACGCGTCCCTCTGTTTCCTAAAAATACCGGGAAGTGCCCGGGACTTTTCCGCGTCAAGTGGTTTCTGTTGTGTTCTCACACTGCGCACTACCAGTTCTCTCGCTCCGTCCAAATGGACAACTGGCCAATGTGACGGTTTAAATCCGCAGTCTGAAGTATATTCTACCGGCGATGACGGGATGTTGAGCACTAGATTCCCTTCTCCGGGATTTAGTGGTCGGTCAGTCCGTTACTATAGAGCCGTGGGGCCGGTTTCCAGTTGGGTTGTCGGTCGGTGCTCTCTCTCTCTCTCTCTGCAGAGGCCGGGAGATGCTGAGGAAGTTACTGTAACCGGGGAATGGCGGGGATAAGTCGCAAACTGGCTGTTCACTCCCTGCTGCTGCTGAGCGGAGCTTCAATGTGTGTGTGTGTGTACGCGCGTGCGTGCATAAAAGTGTGTTTCCCCGAGGATGGTTAGTTTGATGAGGCGAGTGAACCAGTCAGGAGAGGAGAGAGTTTGCTCTGTAAACTCTCTATTTTTGCCTTGTTGACTGTGGAGGGAGAGGAGGGAGAGGAGGAAGGGGACGAGAAAGGAGGGGGACAGGGAGGGGGCGAGAAAGGAGGGGGAGAGGGAGGGGGCGAGAAAGGAGAAGGAGAGGGAGGGGGCGAGAAATGAGGGGGCGAGAAAGGAGGGGGGAGATAAAGAGGAGGGGAGAGGGAGGGGAAGAGAAAGGAGGGGGAGATAAAGAGGAGGGGAGAGGGAGGGGGAGAGAAAGGCACATACCCAATCCCTATTCCCCATCTCTCCAACCTGGTCTCAGAGAATTACGTATTATTCTGTATGTAAATCTTAGACACCCTATTTAATATGATATGTTCTGGTACTGTATGTAAATCCTAGACACCCTATTTAATATGATATGTTCTGGTACTGTATGTAAATCCTAGACACTCCATTTAATATGATATGTCTCTGATATGTTATGAATGACAAAATGTACAATTGTTGGGAATCAGCAAAAACGTATGATATGTTACGAATTTCCAATTTGTAGTTAAATAAAAATACATAATTGAAAACGTTAGCTAGGTGACTAGGTGGCTAACGCTAACGTTATCCAGTTCTAGGAGTTAAGGGTTAGTTAACATGCTAACGTTAGCTAGGTGACTAGGTGGCTAACGCTAACGTTATCCAGTTCTAGGAGTTAAGGGTTAGTTAACATGCTAACGTTAGCTAGGTGACTAGGTGGCTAACGCTAACGTTATCCAGTTCTAGGAGTTAAGGGTTATTGTTAAGGTTAGGAGGTAGGTTAAAGGGTTAGGTTTGGAGGAAGGGTTAGTTAACATGCTAACGTTAGCTAGGTGACTAGGTGGCTAACGCTAATGTTATCCAGTTCTAGGAGTTAAGGGTTAGTTAACATGCTAACGTTAGCTAGGTGACTAGGTGGCTAACGCTAACGTTATACAGTTCTAGGAGTTAAGGGTTAGTTAACATGCTAACGTTAGCTAGGTGACTAGGTGGCTAACGCTAACGTTATCCAGTTCTAGGAGTTAAGGGTTAGTTAACATGCTAACGTTAGCTAGGTGAATAGGTGGCTAACGCTAACGTTATCCAGTTCTAGGAGTTAAGGGTTATTGTCAAGGTTAGGAGGTAGGTTAAAGGGTTAGGTTTGGAGGAAGGGTTAGTTAACATGCTAACGTTAGCTAGGTGACTAGATGGCTAACGCTAACGTTATCCAGTTCTAGGAGTTAAGGGTTAGTTAACATGCTAACGTTATCCAGTTCTAGGAGTTAAGGGTTAGTTAACATGCTAACGTTAGCTAGGTGACTAGGTGGCTAACGCTAACGTTATCCAGTTCTAGGAGTTAAGGGTTAGTTAACATGCTAACTTTAGCTAGGTGACTAGGTGGCTAACGCTAACGTTATCCAGTTCTAGGAGTAAAGGGTTAGGGCTAAGGTTAGAAGGTAGGTTTAAAGGGATAGGTTTGGAGGAAGGGTTAGTTAACATGCTAACGTTAGCTAGTTCTGGGAGTTAAGGGTTAAGGTTAGGAGGTAGGTTAATTAAAGGGCTTTAGGGTTAGGGAAATGGTTAGCTAACATGCTACCGTTAGCTAGTTCTGGGAGTTACGGGTTAG
>NW_027040415.1:15000-105000 GCF_034236695.1 Oncorhynchus nerka | reverse complement strand
CCCTCTAGCACCAGGGTCAGCTGTAACCCCTCTAGCACCAGGGTCAGCTGTACCCCTCTCTAGCACCAGGGTCAGCTGTACCCCCTCTAGCACCAGGGTCAGCTGTAACCCCTCTAGCACCAGGGTCAGCTGTACCCCTCTAGCACCAGGGTCAGCTGTACCCCTCTAGCACCAGGGTCAGCTGTACCCCCTCTAGCACCAGGGTCAGCTGTACCCCCTCTAGCACCAGGGTCAGCTGTAACCCCCTCTAGCACCAGGGTCAGCTGTACCCCTCTAGCACCAGGGTCAGCTGTACCCCCTCTAGCACCAGGGTCAGCTGTACCCCCTCTAGCACCAGGGTCACCTGTACCCCCTCTAGCACCAGGGTCAGCTGTAACCCCCTCTAGCACCAGGGTCAACTGTACCCCTCTCTAGCACCAGGGTCAGCTGTACCCCTCTAGCACCAGGGTCAGCTGTACCCCCTCTAGCACCAGGGTCAGCTGTACCCCCTCTAGCACCAGGGTCAGCTGTACCCCTCTAGCACCAGGGTCAGCTGTACCCCTCTCTAGCACCAGGGTCAGCTGTAACCCCCTCTAGCACCAGGGTCAGCTGTACCCCCTCTAGCACCAGGGTCAGCTGTACCCCTCTAGCACCAGGGTCAGCTGTAACCCCTCTAGCACCAGGGTCAGCTGTACCCCTCTAGCACCAGGGTCAGCTGTACCCCTCTAGCACCAGGGTCAGCTGTAACCCCCTCTAGCACCAACCTCCAGCTGTACCCCTCTAGCACCAGGGTCAGTGTACCCTCTCTAGCACCAGGGTCCAGCTGTAACCCCTCTAGCACCAACCTCCAGCTGTACCCCTCTAGCACCAACCTCCAGCTGTACTCCCTCTAGCACCAACCTCCAGCTGTACCCCCAGCTCTAGCACCAGGGTCAGCTGTACCCCCTCTAGCACCAGGGTCAGCTGTAACCCCTCTAGCACCAACCTCCAGCTGTACCCCTCTAGCACCAGGGTCAGTGTACCCTCTCTAGCACCAGGGTCAGCTGTAACCCCCTCTAGCACCAACCTCCAGCTGTACCCCCTCTAGCACCAACCTCCAGCTGTACTCCCTCTAGCACCAACCTCCAGCTGTACCCCTCTAGCACCAGCCTCCAGCTGTACCCCCTCTAGCACCAGCCTCCAGCTGTACCCCCTCTAGCACCAACCTCCAGCTGTACCCCTCTAGCACCAGCCTCCAGCTGTACCCCTCTAGCACCAGCCTCCAGCTGTACCCCTCTAGCACCAACCTCCAGCTGTACCCCTCTAGCACCAGCCTCCAGCTGTACCCCCTCTAGCACCAGGGTCAGTGTACAGTCAAATGTTGTGTTTTTCCCATCATTGTAAGCCTGCCACACACACACACACACACACACACACACACACACACACACACACACACACACACACACACACACACACACAGTTGTCACCGCAACAGAGAGCTCAGGACAAATAATAACATAATAATAATAATCAATCACATTGGTACGTGGTGATAATCCACTCTCACATTGGTACGTGGTGATAATCCACTCTCACATTGGTACGTGGTGATAATCCACTCTCACAGTGATAATCCACTCTCTCATTGGTACGTGGTGATAATCCACTCTCACATTGGTAAGTGGTGATAATCCACTCTCACATTGGTACGTGGTGATAATCCACTCTCACAGTGATAATCCACTCTCTCATTGGTACGTGGTGATAATCCACTCTCACATTGGTACGTGGTGATAATCCACTCTCTCATTGGTACGTGGTGATAATCCACTCTCACATTGGTACGTGGTGATAATCCACTCTCACATTGGTACGTGGTGATAATCCACTCTCACATTGGTACGTGGTGATAATCCACTCTCTCATTGGTACGTGGTGATAATCCACTCTCTCATTGGTACGTGGTGATAATCCACTCTCACATTGGTACGTGGTGATAATCCACTCTCACATTGGTACGTGGTGATAATCCACTCTCACATTGGTACGTGGTGATAATCCACTCTCACATTGGTACGTGGTGATAATCCACTCTCTCATTGGTACGTGGTGATAATCCACTCTCTCATTGGTACGTGGTGATAATCCACTCTCTCATTGGTACGTGGTGATAATCCACTCTCTCATTGGTACGTGGTGATAATCCACTCTCACATTGGTACGTGGTGATAATCCACTCTCTCATTGGTACGTGGTGATAATCCACTCTCTCATTGGTACGTGGTGATAATCCACTCTCACATTGGTACGTGGTGATAATCCACTCTCTCATTGGTACGTGGTGATAATCCACTCTCTCATTGGTACGTGGTGATAATCCACTCTCACATTGGTACGTGGTGATAATCCACTCTCTCATTGGTACGTGGTGATAATCCACTCTCTCATTGGTACGTGGTGATAATCCACTCTCTCATTGGTACGTGGTGATAATCCACTCTCTCATTGGTACGTGGTGATAATCCACTCTCTCATTGGTACGTGGTGATAATCCACTCTCTCATTGGTACGTGGTGATAATCCACTCTCTCATTGGTACGTGGTGATAATCCACTCTCACATTGGTACGTGGTGATAATCCACTCTCATTGGTACATTGGTACGTGGTGATAATCCACTCTCACATTGGTACGTGGTGATAATCCACTCTCTCATTGGTACGTGGTGATAATCCACTCTCACATTGGTACGTGGTGATAATCCACTCTCATTGGTACGTGGTGATAATCCACTCTCACATTGGTACGTGGTGATAATCCACTCTCACATTGGTACGTGGTGATAATCCACTCTCTCATTGGTACGTGGTGATAATCCACTCTCACATTGGTACGTGGTGATAATCCACTCTCATTGGTACGTGGTGATAATCCACTCTCACATTGGTACGTGGTGATAATCCACTCTCACATTGGTACGTGGTGATAATCCACTCTCTCATTGGTACGTGGTGATAATCCACTCTCTCATTGGTACGTGGTGATAATCCACTCTCACATTGGTACGTGGTGATAATCCACTCTCACATTGGTACGTGGTGATAATCCACTCTCACATTGGTACGTGGTGATAATCCACTCTCACATTGGTACGTGGTGATAATCCACTCTCACATTGGTACGTGGTGATAATCCACTCTCTCATTGGTACGTGGTGATAATCCACTCTCTCATTGGTACGTGGTGATAATCCACTCTCATTGGTACGTGGTGATAATCCACTCTCTCATTGGTACGTGGTGATAATCCACTCTCTCATTGGTACGTGGTGATAATCCACTCTCACATTGGTACGTGGTGATAATCCACTCTCATTGGTACGTGGTGATAATCCACTCTCACATTGGTACGTGGTGATAATCCACTCTCTCATTGGTACGTGGTGATAATCCACTCTCACATTGGTACGTGGTGATAATCCACTCTCACATTGGTACGTGGTGATAATCCACTCTCTCATTGGTACGTGGATAATCCACTCTCTCATTGGTACGTGGTGATAATCCACTCTCTCATTGGTACGTGGTGATAATCCACTCTCTCATTGGTACGTGGTGATAATCCACTCTCTCATTGGTACGTGGTGATAATCCACTCTCTCATTGGTACGTGGTGATAATCCACTCTCACATTGGTACGTGGTGATAATCCACTCTCACATTGGTACGTGGTGATAATCCACTCTCTCATTGGTACGTGGTGATAATCCACTCTCACATTGGTACGTGGTGATAATCCACTCTCACATTGGTACGTGGTGATAATCCACTCTCACATTAATCCACTCTCACATTGGTACGTGGTGATAATCCACTCTCACATTGGTACGTGGTGATAATCCACTCTCACATTGGTACGTGGTGATTATCCACTCTCATTGGTACGTGGTGATAATCCACTCTCATTGGTACGTGGTGATAATCCACTCTCACATTGGTACGTGGTGATAATCCACTCTCTCATTGGTACGTGGTGATAATCCACTCTCTCATTGGTACGTGGTGATAATCCACTCTCACATTGGTACGTGGTGATAATCCACTCTCTCATTGGTACGTGGTGATAATCCACTCTCTCATTGGTACGTGGTGATAATCCACTCTCACATTGGTACGTGGTGATAATCCACTCTCTCATTGGTACGTGGTGATAATCCACTCTCTCATTGGTACGTGGTGATAATCCACTCTCACATTGGTACGTGGTGATAATCCACTCTCTCATTGGTACGTGGTGATAATCCACTCTCTCATTGGTACGTGGTGATAATCCACTCTCTCATTGGTACGTGGTGATAATCCACTCTCTCATTGGTACGTGGTGATAATCCACTCTCTCATTGGTACGTGGTGATAATCCACTCTCTCATTGGTACGTGGTGATAATCCACTCTCACATTGGTACGTGGTGATAATCCACTCTCACATTGGTACGTGGTGATAATCCACTCTCATTGGTACGTGGTGATAATCCACTCTCTCATTGGTACGTGGTGATAATCCACTCTCTCATTGGTACGTGGTGATAATCCACTCTCTCATTGGTACGTGGTGATAATCCACTCTCACATTGGTACGTGGTGATAATCCACTCTCACATTGGTACGTGGTGATAATCCACTCTCTCATTGGTACGTGGTGATAATCCACTCTCACATTGGTACGTGGTGATAATCCACTCTCATTGGTACGTGGTGATAATCCACTCTCACATTGGTACGTGGTGATAATCCACTCTCACATTGGTACGTGGTGATAATCCACTCTCTCATTGGTACGTGGTGATAATCCACTCTCACATTGGTACGTGGTGATAATCCACTCTCTCATTGGTACGTGGTGATAATCCACTCTCTCATTGGTACGTGGTGATAATCCACTCTCTCATTGGTACGTGGTGATAATCCACTCTCACATTGGTACGTGGTGATAATCCACTCTCACATTGGTACGTGGTGATAATCCACTCTCACAGTGATAATCCACTCTCTCATTGGTACGTGGTGATAATCCACTCTCACATTGGTACGTGGTGATAATCCACTCTCACATTGGTACGTGGTGATAATCCACTCTCACATTGGTACTCTCACATTGGTACGTGGTGATAATCCACTCTCACATTGGTACGTGGTGATAATCCACTCTCACATTGGTACGTGGTGATAATCCACTCTCACATTGGTACGTGGTGATAATCCACTCTCACATTGGTACGTGGTGATAATCCACTCTCACATTGGTACGTGGTGATAATCCACTCTCACATTGGTACGTGGTGATAATCCACTCTCACATTGGTACGTGGTGATAATCCACTCTCACATTGGTACGTGGTGATAATCCACTCTCACATTGGTACGTGGTGATAATCCACTCTCACATTGGTACTCTCACATTGGTACGTGGTGATAATCCACTCTCTCATTGGTACGTGGTGATAATCCACTCTCTCATTGGTACGTGGTGATAATCCACTCTCACATTGGTACGTGGTGATAATCCACTCTCACATTGGTACGTGGTGATAATCCACTCTCACATTGGTACGTGGTGATAATCCACTCTCTCATTGGTACGTGGTGATAATCCTCTCTCACATTGATACTCTCACATTGGTACGTGGTGATAATCCACTCTCTCATTGGTACGTGGTGATAATCCACTCTCACATTGGTACGTGGTGATAATCCACTCTCACATTGGTACGTGGTGATAATCCACTCTCACATTGGTACGTGGTGATAATCCACTCTCACATTGGTACGTGGTGATAATCCACTCTCACATTGGTACGTGGTGATAATCCACTCTCACATTGGTACGTGGTGATAATCCACTCTCACATTGGTACGTGGTGATAATCCACTCTCACATTGGTACGTGGTGATAATCCACTCTCACATTGGTACGTGGTGATAATCCACTCTCACATTGGTACGTGGTGATAATCCACTCACATTGGTACGTGGTGATAATCCACTCTCACATTGGTACGTGGTGATAATCCACTCTCACATTGGTACGTGGTGATAATCCACTCTCACATTGGTACGTGGTGATAATCCACTCTCATTGGTACGTGGTGATAATCCACTCTCACATTGGTACGTGGTGATAATCCACTCTCACATTGGTACGTGGTGATAATCCACTCTCACATTGGTACGTGGTGATAATCCACTCTCACATTGGTACGTGGTGATAATCCACTCTCACATTGGTACGTGGTGATAATCCACTCTCACATTGGTACTCTCACATTGGTACGTGGTGATAATCCACTCTCTCATTGGTACGTGGTGATAATCCACTCTCACATTGGTACGTGGTGATAATCCACTCTCACATTGGTACGTGGTGATAATCCACTCTCACATTGGTACGTGGTGATAATCCACTCTCACATTGGTACGTGGTGATAATCCACTCTCACATTGGTACGTGGTGATAATCCACTCTCACATTGGTATGTGGTTGCAAAGGGCATCAGTGTTTTAACAGCGCGATTTGCCAAGGCAGGATACTCTGAGCGCAGCCCTATACAGAAATCTGGCAGTGGCTTCTGATTTAAATGACATTTTCACAGAACCACTTGTTGTAATTTCGGCGAGGCTCTCTCGATCAGATATCGGTAAGTGGACTAGAAGAGAAAACGCATCCAGTTGTTTGTGTCGTCCGTTTCAGGAAAGTACCTGGGTAATTGAGCACCCAACTCACTCAGGTGCTTCGCTTGAGTCACATTTGACACGGTCCGATAAGCTTGAGTCCATTTGCACACAAAAATCATACAATGATGGAAAGACCTGTGTGTTGTCCTTGTTAATGCAGACAGAGAAGAGCTCCAACCTGTGTGTTGTCCTTGTGAGTGCAGACAGAGAAGAGCTCCAACCTGTGTGTTGTCCTTGTGAATGCAGACAGAGAAGAGCTCCAACCTGTGTGTTGTCCTTGTGAATACAGACAGAGAAGAGCTCCAACCTGTGTGTTGTCCTTGTGAATGCAGACAGAGAAGAGCTCCAACCTGTGTGTTGTCCTTGTGAATGCAGACAGAGAAGAGCTCCAACCTGTGTGTTGTCCTTGTGAATGCAGACAGAGAAGAGCTCCAACCTGTGTGTTGTCCTTGTGAATGCAGACAGAGAAGAGCTCCAACCTGTGTGTTGTCCTTGTGAATGCAGACAGAGAAGAGCTCCAACCTGTGTGTTGTCCATTGTGAATGCAGACAAGAGAGCTCCAACCTCTGTTGTCCTTGTGAATGCAGACAGAGAAGAGCTCCAACCTGTGTGTTGTCCTTGTGAATGCAGACAGAGAAGAGCTCCAACCTGTGTGTTGTCCTTGTGAATGCAGACAGAGAAGAGCTCCAACCTGTGTGTTGTCCTTGTGAATGCAGACAGAGAAGAGCTCCAACCTGTGTGTTGTCCTTGTGAATGCAGACAGAGAAGAGCTCCAACCTGTGTGTTGTCCTTGTGAATGCAGACAGAGAAGAGCTCCAACCTGTGTGTTGTCCTTGTTAATGCAGACAGAGAAGAGCTCCAACCTGTGTGTTACCTTGTGAATGCAGACAGAAAGAGCTAATGCAGACAGAGAAGAGCTCCAACCTGTGTGTTGTCCTTGTTAATGCAGACAGAGAGGGGCTCTCAACCTGTGTGTTGTCCTTGTGAATGCAGACAGAGAAGAGCTCCAACCTGTGTGTTGTCCTTGTGAATGCAGACAGAGAAGAGCTCCAACCTGTGTAATCCTTGTGAATGCAGACAGAGAAGAGCTCCAACCTTGTGTTGTCCTTGTTAATGAAGACAGAGAAGAGCTCCAACCTGTGTGTTGTCCTTGTTAATGCAGACAGAGAAGAGCTCCAACCTGTGTGTTGTCCTTGTTAATGCAGACAGAGAAGAGCTCCAACCTGTGTGTTGTCCTTGTGAATGCAGACAGAGAAGAGCTACAACCTGTGTGTTGTCCTTGTGAATGCAGACAGAGAAGAGCTCCAACCTGTGTGTTGTCCTTGTTAATGCAGACAGAGAAGAGCTCCAACCTGTGTGTTATCCTTGTGAATGCAGACAGAGAAGAGCTCCAACCTGTGTGTTGTCCTTGTTAATGCAGACAGAGAAGAGCTCCAACCTGTGTGTTGTCCTTGTTAATGCAGACAGAGAGGGGCTACAACCTGTGTGTTGTCCTTGTGAATGCAGACAGAGAAGAGCTCCAACCTGTGTGTTGTCCTTGTGAATGCAGACAGAGAAGAGCTCCAACCTGTGTGTTGTCCTTGTGAATGCAGACAGAGCAGAGCTCCAACCTGTGTGTTGTCCTTGTTAATGCAGACAGAGAAGAGCTCCAACCTGTGTGTTGTCCTTGTTAATGCAGACAGAGAAGAGCTCCAACCTGTGTGTTGTCCTTGTTAATGCAGACAGAGAAGAGCTCCAACCTGTGTGTTGTCCTTGTTAATGCAGACAGAGAAGAGCTCCAACCTGTGTGTTGTCCTTGTGAATGCAGACAGAGAAGAGCTACAACCTGTGTGTTGTCCTTGTGAATGCAGACAGAGAAGAGCTCCAACCTGTGTGTTGTCCTTGTTAATGCAGACAGAGAAGAGCTCCAACCTGTGTGTTATCCTTGTGAATGCAGACAGAGAAGAGCTCCAACCTGTGTGTTGTCCTTGTTAATGCAGACAGAGAAGAGCTCCAACCTGTGTGTTGTCCTTGTTAATGCAGACAGAGAGGGGCTACAACCTGTGTGTTGTCCTTGTGAATGCAGACAGAGAAGAGCTCCAACCTGTGTGTTGTCCTTGTGAATGCAGACAGAGAAGAGCTCCAACCTGTGTGTTGTCCTTGTGAATGCAGACAGAGCAGAGCTCCAACCTGTGTGTTGTCCTTGTGAATGCAGACAGAGCAGAGCTCCAACCTGTGTGTTGTCCTTGTTAATGCAGACAGAGAAGAGCTCCAACCTGTGTGTTGTCCTTGTTAATGCAGACAGAGAAGAGCTCCAACCTGTGTGTTATCCTTGTGAATGCAGACAGAGAAGAGCTCCAACCTGTGTGTTGTCCTTGTTAATGCAGACAGAGAAGAGCTCCAACCTGTGTGTTGTCCTTGTTAATGCAGACAGAGAGGGGCTACAACCTGTGTGTTGTCCTTGTGAATGCAGACAGAGAAGAGCTCCAACCTGTGTGTTGTCCTTGTGAATGCAGACAGAGAAGAGCTCCAACCTGTGTGTTGTCCTTGTTAATGCAGACAGAGAGGGGCTACAACCTGTGTGTTGTCCTTGTGAATGCAGACAGAGAAGAGCTCCAACCTGTGTGTTGTCCTTGTGAATGCAGACAGAGAAGAGCTCCAACCTGTGTGTTGTCCTTGTGAATGCAGACAGAGCAGAGCTCCAACCTGTGTGTTGTCCTTGTTAATGCAGACAGAGAAGAGCTCCAACCTGTGTGTTGTCCTTGTTAATGCAGACAGAGAAGAGCTCCAACCTGTGTGTTGTCCTTGTGAATGCAGACAGAGAAGAGCTCCAACCTGTGTGTTGTCCTTGTGAATGCAGACAGAGAAGAGCTCCAACCTGTGTGTTGTCCTTGTTAATGAAGACAGAGCAGAGCTCCAACCTGTGTGTTGTCCTTGTTAATGCAGACAGAGAAGAGCTCCAACCTGTGTGTTGTCCTTGTTAATGCAGACAGAGAAGAGCTCCAACCTGTGTGTTGTCCTTGTGAATGCAGACAGAGAGGAGCTCCAACCTGTGTGTTGTCCTTGTGGATGCAGACAGAGAAGAGCTACAACCTGTGTGTTGTCCTTGTGAATGCAACAGAGAAGAGCTCCAACCTAGAATGTTGTCCTGTAATGCAGACAGAGAAGAGCTCCAACCTGTGTGTTGTCCTAATGAGACAGAGAAGATCCAACCTGTGTGTTGTCCTGTTACAGACAGAGAAGAGTGTGTGTTCTAATGCAGACAGAGAAGAGCTAACCTGTGTGTTGTCCTTGTGAATACAGACAGTGAAGAGCTCCAACCTGGTGTTGTCCTAATGCAGACAGAGAGGAGCTAACCTGTGTGTTGTCCTTGTGAATGCAGACAGAGAAGAGCTGGTGTTGTCCTAATGCAGACAGAGAAGAGCTCCAACCTGTGTGTTGTCCTTGTGAATGCAGACAGAGAAGAGCTCCAACCTGTGTGTTGTCCTTGTGAATGCAGACAGAGAAGAGCTAACCTGTGTGTGTCCTTGTGAATGCAGACAGAGAAGAGTGGTGTTCCTTGTGAATGCAGACAGAGAAGAGCTCCAACCTGTGTTTGTCCTTGTTAATGCAGACAGAGAAGAGCTCCAACTTGGTGTTGTCCTAGAATGCAGACAGATAACTAGCTCCAATGTGTTTGTCCTTGTGAATGCAGACAGAGAAGAGCTCCAACCTGTGTGTTGTCCTTGTGAATGCAGACAGAGAAGAGCTCCAACCTGGTGTTCTAATGAACAGAGATAACCTGAATGTTGTCCTTGTGGATGCAGACAGAGAAGAGCTCCAACTTGTGTGTTGTCCTTGTGAATGCAGACAGAGAAACTAGAACTGTCTTGTCATCATCAGTCCCGATTGAATATAGTTGGTCCCTGTAAATCTAGATTCAGATCATTCAGTGAGACACATCAGAATGTGTGATGTTCTAGAACAGTGATAACTAGAATGTGTTCTAGAACAGTGATAACTAGAATGTGTTCTAGAACAGTGATAACTAGAATGTGTTGTACATCAGTGATGGTGGTGTTCTAGAACAGTGATAACTAGAATGTGTTGTACATCAGTGATGGTGGTGTTCTAGAACAGTGATAACTAGAATGTGTTGTACATCAGTGATGTTGGTGTTCTAGAACAGTGATAACTAGAATGTGTTCATCAGTGATGGTGGTGTTCTAGAACAGTGATAACTAGAATGTGTTATACATCAGTGATGGTGGTGTTCTAGAACAGTGATAACTAGAATGTGTTGTACATCAGTGATGGTGGTGTTCTAGAACAGTGATAACTAGAATGTGTTGTACATCAGTAATAGTGGTGTTCTAGAACAGTGATAACTGAATGTGTTCTAGAACAGTGATAACTAGAATGTGTTGTACATCAGTGATGTTGGTGTTCTAGAACAGTGATAACTAGAATGTGTTGTACATCAGTGATGTTGGTGTTCTAGAACAGTGATAACTAGAATGTGTTGTACATCAGTGATGGTGGTGTTCTAGAACAGTGATAACTAGAATGTGTTCTAGAACAGTGATAACTAGAATGTGTTGTACATCAGTGATGGTGGTGTTCTAGAACAGTGATAACTAGAATGTGTTGTACATCAGTGATGGTGGTGTTCTAGAACAGTGATAACTAGAATGTGTTCTAGAACAGTGATAACTAGAATGTGTTGTACATCAGTGATGGTGGTGTTCTAGAACAGTGATAACTAGAATGTGTTCTAGAACAGTGATAACTAGAATGTGTTCTAGAACAGTGATGGTGGTGTTCTAGAACAGTGATAACTAGAATGTGTTGTACATCAGTGATGTGGTGTTCTAGAACAGTGATAACTAGAATGTGTTCTAGAACAGTGATAACTAGAATGTGTTCTACAATGGTGGTGTTCTAGAACAGTGATAACTAGAATGTGTTGTACATCAGTGATGGTGGTGTTCTAGAACAGTGATAACTAGAATGTGTTGTACATCAGTGATGGTGGTGTTCTAGAACAGTGATAACTAGAATGTGTTGTACATCAGTGATGGTGGTGTTCTAGAACAGTGATAACTAGAATGTGTTCTAGAACAGTGATAACTAGAATGTGTTGTACATCAGTGATGGTGGTGTTCTAGAACAGTGATAACTAGAATGTGTTCTAGAACAGTGATAACTAGAATGTGTTCTAGAACAGTGATAACTAGAATGTGTTCTAGAACAGTGATGGTGGTGTTCTAGAACAGTGATAACTAGAATGTGTTCTAGAACAGTGATAACTAGAATGTGTTCTAGAACAGTGATGGTGGTGTTCTAGAACAGTGATAACTAGAATGTGTTCTAGAACAGTGATAACTAGAATGTGTTCTAGAACAGTGATAACTAGAATGTGTTCTAGAACAGTGATAACTAGAATGTGTTCTAGAACAGTGATAACTAGAATGTGTTCTAGAACAGTGATGGTGGTGTTCTAGAACAGTGATAACTAGAATGTGTTCTAGAACAGTGATGGTGGTGTTCTAGAACAGTGATAACTAGAATGTGTTCTAGAACAGTGATAACTAGAATGTGTTCTAGAACAGTGATGGTGGTGTTCTAGAACAGTGATAACTAGAATGTGACCAGTCCTGTGATGAACTCGTCATTATCCAGACAAGTCAAAATTATTATTTTCGGGTCCTTTCCAGAATGTCGCAAATTCGGCATGTCCGGGGTCACCGTTTTAAGTCCCGAAAAAAAAAAAAAAATTATGGTCAGTAAAGAAAACTTTAAGCTCGTCTCTCAATTTAAAAAAAACGTGTCAATACTTTGCCCCTTGATAACCAGCTACCTTCTCTGTATGTTGTAAAAGTGTTACATGGTCTCTGCCCATGTCAGTGCATAGTGCAGAAAATACACGAGAGTTCAGGGGCCTTGCTTTAACAAAGTTAACCATTTTCACTGTGGTGTCCAAAACGTCTTTTCAATGTCAGGCGTTCCCTTGACAGCAAGAGCCTCTCGGTGGATGCTGCAGTCTACCCAAGAGCCTCTAGGTGGATGCTGCAGTCTACCCAAGAGCCTCTCGCTGGATGCTGCAGTGGACCCAAGAGCCTCTAGGTGGATGCTGCAGTGGACCCAAGAGCCTCTAGGTGGATGCTGCAGTCTACCCAAGAGCCTCTAGGTGGATGCTGCAGTGTACCCAAGAGCCTCTAGGTGGATGCTGCAGTCTACCCAAGAGCCTCTAGGTGGATGCTGCAGTCTAACCAAGAGCCTCTAGGTGGATGCTGCAGTCTACCCAAGAGCCTCTAGGTGGATGCTGCAGTCTACCCAAGAGCCTCTAGGACCTAGAGGCTATTGGGTAGACTGCAGCATCCACCTAGAGGCTCTTGGGTAGACTGCAGCATCCACCTAGAGTCTAGGTGGATGCTGCAGTCTACCCAAGAGCCTCTAGGTGGATGCTGCAGTGTACCCAAGAGCCTCTAGGTGGATGCTGCAGTGGACCCAAGAGCCTCTAGGTGGATGCTGCAGTCTACCCAAGAGCCTCTAGGTGGATGCTGCAGTGTACCCAAGAGCCTCTAGGTGGATGCTGCAGTCTACCCAAGAGCCTCTAGGTGGATGCTGCAGTCTAACCAAGAGCCTCTAGGTGGATGCTGCAGTCTACCCAAGAGCCTCTAGGTGGATGCTGCAGTCTACCCAAGAGCCTCTAGGTGGATGCTGCAGTGGTATCTCATCTCTCCATCTAGTTCCTGTATTGACAGCAGTAGTAGTAGTAACATGGATCTGATCTGTGGTATCTCATCTCTCCATCTAGTTCCTGTATTGACAGCAGTAGTAGTAGTAACATGGATCTGATCTGTGGTATCTCATCTCTCCATCTAGTTCCTGTATTGACAGTAGTAGTAGTAACATGGATCTGATCTGTGGTGTCTCATCTCTCCATCTAGTTCCTGTATTGACAGTAGTAGTAGTAGTAACATGGATCTGTTCTGTGGTATCTCATCTCTCCATCTAGTTCCTGTATTGACAGCAGTAGTAGTAGTAACATGGATCTGATCTGTGGTATCTCATCTCTCCATCTAGTTCCTGTATTGACAGCAGTAGTAGTAGTAACATGGATCTGATCTGTGGTGTCTCATCTCTCCATCTAGTTCCTGTATTGACAGTAGTAGTAACATGGATCTGATCTGTGGTATCTCATCTCTCCATCTAGTTCCTGTATTGACAGCAGTAGTAGTAACATGGATCTGATCTGTGGTATCTCATCTCTCCATCTAGTTCCTGTATTGACAGCAGTAGTAGTAGTAACATGGATCTGATCTGTGGTATCTCATCTCTCCATCTAGTTCCTGTATTGACAGCAGTAGTAGTAACATGGATCTGATCTGTGGTATCTCATCTCTTCATCTAGTTCCTGTATTGACAGTAGTAGTAGTAGTAACATGGATCTGATCTGTGGTATCTCATCTCTCCATCTAGTTCCTGTATTGACAGCAGTAGTAGTAGTAACATGGATCTGATCTGTGGTGTCTCATCTCTCCATCTAGTTCCTGTATTGACAGCAGTAGTAGTAACATGGATCTGATCTGTGGTATCTCATCTCTCCATCTAGTTCCTGTATTGACAGCAGTAGTAGTAACATGGATCTGATCTGTGGTATCTCATCTCTCCATCTAGTTCCTGTATTGACAGCAGCAGTAGTAGTAGTAACATGGATCTGATCTGTGGTATCTCATCTCTCCATCTAGTTCCTGTATTGACAGTAGTAGTAGTAGTAACATGGATCTGATCTGTGGTATCTCATCTCTCCATCTAGTTCCTGTATTGACAGTAGTAGTAGTAACATGGATCTGATCTGTGGTATCTCATCTCTCCATCTAGTTCCTGTATTGACAGTAGTAGTAACATGGATCTGATCTGTGGTATCTCATCTCTCCATCTAGTTCCTGTATTGACAGCAGCAGTAGTAGTAACATGGATCTGATCTGTGGTATCTCATCTCTCCATCTAGTTCCTGTATTGACAGCAGCAGTAGTAGTAACATGGATCTGATCTGTGGTATCTCATCTCTCCATCTAGTTCCTGTATTGACAGCAGTAGTAGTAGTAACATGGATCTGATCTGTGGTATCTCATCTCTCCATCTAGTTCCTGTATTGACAGCAGTAGTGACATGGATCTGATCTGTGGTGTCTCATCTCTCCATCTAGTTCCTGTATTGACAGCAGTAGTAGTAACATGGATCTGATCTGTGGTATCTCATCTCTCCATCTAGTTCCTGTATTGACAGCAGCAGTAGTAGTAACATGGATCTGATCTGTGGTATCTCATCTCTCCATCTAGTTCCTGTATTGACAGCAGTAGTAGTAACATGGATCTGATCTGTGGTATCTCATCTCTCCATCTAGTTCCTGTATTGACAGCAGTAGTGACATGGATCTGATCTGTGGTATCTCATCTCTCCATCTACTTCCTGTATTGACAGTAGTAGTAACATGGATCTGATCTGTGGTATCTCATCTCTCCATCTAGTTCCTGTATTGACAGCAGCAGTAGTAGTAACATGGATCTGATCTGTGGTATCTCATCTCTCCATCTAGTTCCTGTATTGACAGCAGTAGTAGTAGTAACATGGATCTGATCTGTGGTATCTCATCTCTCCATCTAGTTCCTGTATTGACAGCAGTAGTAGTAGTAACATGGATCTGATCTGTGGTATCTCATCTCTCCATCTAGTTCCTGTATTGACAGCAGTAGTAGTAGTAACATGGATCTGATCTGTGGTATCTCATCTCTCCATCTAGTTCCTGTATTGACAGCAGTAGTAGTAACATGGATCTGATCTGTGGTGTCTCATCTCTCCATCTATGAACAGAACTGGATTAGATTATCAGTGCCGGAGAAGGGTGTGTGTGTGTGTGTGTGTGTGTGTGTGTGTGTGTGTGTGTGTGTGTGTGTGTGTGTGTGTGATTCCCGTGGATTAGACGTCCCTCGACAGATTACTGATGCACACACACACACACACACACACACACACACACACATACACACACACACACACACACACACACACACACACACACAGTAATGTGAGGAAGAGCAGCACTTAGAGACAGTGTTTTACTGAGCAGTACTCATTAATTCATGACACATATCTCAGCTGGACTCTTACAGCAGGACACACACACACACACACACACACACACACACACACACACACACACACACACACACACACACACACACACACACAGACACACACACACACACACACACACACACACACACACACACACACACACACACACAGACACACACACACACACACACACACACACACACACACACACACACACACACACAGGACAGACAGACACATACACACACAGACAGACAAACTGACACACACACGCTTACACACCCAAATACACACAGACACGCACACACAAATACACACACACACACACACACAGACACACAGACACACACACACACACACAGGACAGACAGACACATACACACACCGACAGACAAACTGACACACACACGCAAATACACACACACCCAAATACACACAGACACACACACACAAATACACACACTGAGATGGAGGGCGTTGGAGAGCTTTGTACACATCTTCTGTGTGTGGGTGGAGTAAAAGTGGTCTAGAGTTGTTTCCCCCCTCTGGTTGCACATGTGACATGGTGGTAGAAATGAGGTAAAACTGATTTCAGTTTGCCTGCATTAAAGTCCCCGGCCACTAGGAGCGCCGCTTCTGGTGAGCATTTTCCTGTTTGCTAATGGCCGTATACAGCTGGTTGAGTGGCCTTATACAGCTGGTTGAGTGGCCTTTATACAGCTGGTTGAGTGGCCTTATACAGCTGGTTGAGTGGCCTTTATACAGCTGGTTGAGTGGCCTTATACAGCTGGTTGAGTGGCCTTTATACAGCTGGTTGAGTGGCCTTATACAGCTGGTTGAGTGGCCTTATACAGCTGGTTGAGTGGCCTTATACAGCTGGTTGAGTGGCTGGTTGAGTGGCTTTATACAGCTGGTTGAGTGGCCTTATACAGCTGGTTGAGTGGCCTTTATACAGCTGGTTGAGTGGCCTTATACAGCTGGTTGAGTGGCCTTATACAGCTGGTTGAGTGGCCTTATACAGCTGGTTGAGTGGCCTTTATACAGCTGGTTGAGTGGCATTTATACAGCTGGTTGAGTGGCCTTTATACAGCTGGTTGAGTGGCCTTATACAGCTGGTTGAGTGGGCTTATATAACTGGTTGAGTGGCCTTATACAGCTGGTTGAGTGGCCTTGTACAGCTGGTTGAGTGGCCTTATACAGCTGGTTGAGTGGCCTTATACAGCTGGTTGAGTGGCCTTTATACAGCTGGTTGAGTGGCCTTTATGCAGCTGGTTGAGTGGCCTTTATACAGCTGGTTGAGTGGCCTTATACAGCTGGTTGAGTGGGCTTATACAGCTGGTTGAGTGGCCTTTATACAGCTGGTTGAGTGGCCTTTATACAGCTGGTTGAGTGGCCTTATACAGCTGGTTGAGTGGGCTTATACAGCTGGTTGATTGACCTTTATACAGCTGGTTGAGTGGCCTTATACAGCTGGTTGAGTGGCCTTTATACAGCTGGTTGAGTGGCCTTTCTACAGCTGGTTGAGTGGCCTTTATACAGCTGGTTGAGTGGCCTTCATACAGCTGGTTGAGTGGCCTTATACAGCTGGTTGAGTGGGCTTATACAGCTGGTTGAGTGGCCTTTCTACAGCTGGTTGAGTGGCCTTTATACAGCTGGTTGAGTGGCCTTCATACAGCTGGTTGAGTGGCCTTATACAGCTGGTTGAGTGGGCTTATACAGCTGGTTGAGTGGCCTTATACAGCTGGTTGAGTGGCCTTTATACAGCTGGTTGAGTGGGCTTATACAGCTGGTTGAGTGGCCTTATACAGCTGGTTGAGTGGCCTTATACAGCTGGTTGAGTGGCCTTATACAGCTGGTTGAGTGGCCTTTATACAGCTGGTTGAGTGGCCTTCATACAGCTGGTTGAGTGGCCTTATACAGCTGGTTGAGTGGCCTTATACAGCTGGTTGAGTGGCCTTATACAGCTGGTTGAGTGGCCTTATACAGCTGGTTGAGTGGCCTTATACAGCTGGTTGAGTGGCCTTTATACAGCTCGTTGAGTGGCCTTTATACAGCTGGTTGAGTGGCCTTTATACAGCTGGTTGAGTGGCCTTATACAGCTGGTTGAGTGGCCTTATACAGCTGGTTGAGTGGCCTTTATACAGCTGGTTGAGTGGCCTTATACAGCTGGTTGAGTGGCCTTATACAGCTGGTTGAGTGGGCTTATACAGCTGGTTGATTGACCTTTATACAGCTGGTTGAGTGGCCTTTATACAGCTGGTTGAGTGTGGCCTTATACAGCTGGTTGAGTGGCCTTTATACAGCTGGTTGAGTGGCCTTCATACAGCTGGTTGAGTGGCCTTATACAGCTGGTTGAGTGGGCTTATACAGCTGGTTGAGTGGCCTTATACAGCTGGTTGAGTGGCCTTTATACAGCTGGTTGAGTGGCCTTTCTACAGCTGGTTGAGTGGCCTTTATACAGCTGGTTGAGTGGCCTTCATACAGCTGGTTGAGTGGCCTTATACAGCTGGTTGAGTGGGCTTATACAGCTGGTTGAGTGGCCTTATACAGCTGGTTGAGTGGCCTTTATACAGCTGGTTGAGTGGGCTTATACAGCTGGTTGAGTGGCCTTTATACAGCTGGTTGAGTGGCCTTATACAGCTGGTTGAGTGGCCTTTATACAGCTGGTTGAGTGGCCTTTATACAGCTGGTTGAGTGGCCTTTATACAGCTGGTTGAGTGGCCTTTATACAGCTGGTTGAGTGGCCTTATACAGCTGGTTGAGTGGCCTTTATACAGCTCGTTGAGTGGGTCTTAGTGCCAGCATCGGTCTGTGGTGGTCAATAGACGGCTACGAATAATACAGATGACTCTCTTGGTGGATAGTGTTGGTCTACAGCTTATCATGAGATACTCTACCTCAGGCGAGCAAAACAGAGAGACTTCTTTAACATTATATTTTGTGCACCAGCTGTTATTTACAAATAGACACAGACCGCCACCCCTTGTCTTACCGGAGGTAGCTGTTCTGCCTTGCCGATGCACGGAAAACCCAGCCAGCTGTATGTTATCCGTGTCGTCGTTCAGCCACGACTCGGTGAAACATAAGATATTAAGGTTTTTTAATGTCCCGTAGGATAGTCTCGAACGGAGCTCGTCCTTTTGTTGTCCAATGGTTGCACGTTGGCTAATAGGACTGATGGTAGAGGTGGTTTTCTCACTCGCCCTATGTGTCAAACTGTTTGCGTGTAGACGGTTTGACAGAAATGGTAGCAGAAGGTGAATGTGGAACTTTTGTTGCAAACATATCCTGATGATGCTGCGTACTATTTTCTGCGATGACGCTGTTGGTGTGATCGAGGCGTTGCTTGCTAGCTTGCTAGTTAGCTACAGAGGTCAGCTGGCTAGTTAGCTACAGAGGTTAGCTGGCTAGTTAACTACAGAGGTTGGCTGGCTCGTTAGCTACAGAGGTTAGCTGGCTAGTTAGGTACAGAGGTTAGCTGGCTAATTACAGAGGTTAGCTGGCTAGTTAGCTACAGAGGTTAGCTGGCTAGTCAGCTACATAGGCTAGCTGGCTAGTTAACTACAGAGGTTAGCTGGCTAGTTAGCTACCGAGGTTGGCTGGCTAGTTAGCTACAGAGGTTAGCTGGCTGGTTAGCTACAGAGTTTAGCTGGCTAGTTAACTACAGAGGTTAGCTGGCTAGTCAGCTATATAGGCTAGCTGGCTAGTTAGCTACAGAGGTTAGCTGGCTAGTTAGCTACCGAGGTTGGCTGGCTAGTTAGCTACAGAATATAGCTGGCTCGTTAGCTACAGAGGATAGCTGGCTCGTTAGCTACAGAGGTTAGCTGGCTAGTTAGCTACAGAGGATACCCACCTCTTTAAGGAATACCTAGGATAGGATAAAGTAATCCCTCTCACCCCCCCTCCCCCTGAAAAGATCTAGATGCACTACTGTTCCACTGGAGGTCATAAGGTGAATGCACCAATTTGTAAGTCGCTCTGGATAAGAGCGTCTGCTAAATGACTTAAATGTAAATGTAAATGTAGATAGCTGGCTCGTTAGCTACAGAGGATAGCTGGCTAGTTAGCTACAGAGGTTAGCAGGCTAGTTAGCTACTGCCATCAGATGTTGTTGTGTTGTTATCATACTTAGCCTATTCCACCATACTGTCATTTGAATATAGCCTGGGGAAAAGGGAATCCGGACACACGGTAGAAACCAGAGGAGGCTGCTGAGTAGCCTAGTGGTTAGAGTGTAGAGGCGGCAGCGTAGCCTAGTGGTTAGAGTGTAGAGGCGGCAGGGTAGCCTAGTGGTTAGAGTGTAGAGGCGGCAGGGTAGCCTAGTGGTTAGAGTGTAGAGGCGGCAGGGTAGCCTAGTGGTTAGAGTGCAGAGGCGGCAGGGTAGCCTAGTGGTTAGAGTGTAGAGGCGGCAGCGTAGCCTAGTGGTTAGAGTGTAGAGGCGGCAGCGTAGCCTAGTGGTTAGAGTGTAGAGGCGGCTGAGTAGCCTAGTGGTTAGAGTGTAGAGGCGGCAGCGTAGCCTAGTGGTTAGAGTGTAGAGGCGGCAGGGTAGCCTAGTGGTTAGAGTGTAGAGGCGGCAGGGTAGCCTAGTGGTTAGAGTGTAGAGGCGGCAGGGTAGCCTAGTGGTTAGAGTGTAGAGGCGGCAGCGTAGCCTAGTGGTTAGAGTGTAGAGGCGGCAGCGTAGCCTAGGGGTTAGAGTGTAGAGGCGGCAGGGTAGCCTAGTGGTTAGAGTGTAGAGGCGGCAGAGTAGCCTAGTGGTTAGAGTGTAGAGGCGGCAGGGTAGCCTAGTGGTTAGAGTGTAGAGGCGGCAGGGTAGCCTAGTGGTTAGAGTGTAGAGGCGGCAGCGTAGCCTAGTGGTTAGAGTGTAGAGGCGGCAGCGTAGCCTAGTGGTTAGAGTGTAGAGGCGGCAGCGTAGCCTAGTGGTTAGAGTGTAGAGGCGGCAGGGTAGCCTAGTGGTTAGAGTGTAGAGGCGGCAGGGTAGCCTAGTGGTTAGAGTGTAGAGGCGGCAGCGTAGCCTAGTGGTTAGAGTGTAGAGGCGGCAGCGTAGCCTAGTGGTTAGAGTGTAGAGGCGGCAGCGTAGCCTAGTGGTTAGAGGTAGAGGCGGCAGGGTAGCCTAGTGGTTAGAGTGTAGAGGTGGGCAGGGTAGCCTAGTGGTTAGAGTGTAGAGGCGGCAGGGTAGCCTAGTGGTTAGAGTGTAGAGGCGGCAGGGTAGCCTAGTGGTTAGAGTGTAGAGGCGGCAGCGTAGCCTAGTGGTTAGAGTGTAGAGGCGGCAGGGTAGCCTAGTGGTTAGAGTGTAGAGGCGGCAGCGTAGCCTAGTGGTTAGAGTGGAGAGGCGGCAGGGTAGCCTAGTGGTTAGAGTGTAGAGGCGGCAGCGTAGCCTAGTGGTTAGAGTGTAGAGGCGGCAGCGTAGCCTAGTGGTTAGAGTGTAGAGGCGGCAGCGTAGCCTAGTGGTTAGAGTGTAGAGGCGGCAGCGTAGCCTAGTGGTTAGAGTGTAGAGGCGGCAGGGTAGCCTAGTGGTTAGAGTGTAGAGGCGGCAGGGGTAGCCTAGTGGTTAGAGTGTAGAGGCGGCAGCGTAGCCTAGTGGTTAGAGTGTAGAGGCGGCAGCGTAGCCTAGTGGTTAGAGTGTAGAGGTGGCAGCGTAGCCTAGTGGTTAGAGTGTAGAGGTGGCAGCGTAGCCTAGTGGTTAGAGTGTAGAGGCAGCAGCGTAGCCTAGTGGTTAGAGCGTTGGACTAGTAACCGGAAGGTTGCATGTTCAAATCCCCGAGCTGACAAGGTACAAATCTGTCGTTCTGCCCCTGAACAGACAGTCAACCCACTGTTCCTAGGCCGTCTTTGAAAATAAGAATTTGTTCTTAACTGACTTGCCTGGTAAAATAAAGGTAAAATAAAAAAAAGGGGAGGAAGGCTCATATTATTAATGGCTGGAACCTCGTGAATGGAATGATGTCATCAAACACCTGGAAACACCACGTGTTTTGACGTATTAGATACCATTCCACCCTAGTCCGCTCCAGCCATTTCCACGAGCCCCTCCCTCCTTACGTGTTCGGAATTCCATGATCTGAACTCTAAAGCCAAAGATTATTTTTTTTTATAACTAAACCAAGATAGACCACAGCCTGTCGTTTCAAATGAGAACAAATTAGATATTTTTATGGTGGGCAGAACCAAGCAGGAGCTAGCGAGATCCAATTGGCGCCTTCTAGAATTTATTTACATATTTCCTTTGGCAAACGCCTACTCTGAAGTGTGCGTGTGCAATAACTAAATATGCCTTGGCACGCTTTCTAAACAACACCATTTTTTGGGAAACTTAGGCCAAACTTCTACAAAACTTAATCCACTATGTTCGTAACAGATTGTAGTTTTGGGAAAAAAAGAAAGACTGTATTGAAATGTTTAATCGATGAATACATTTGCAGAATGTCAGGCCCAAAATCCATCTCTTCTCCCACTGTCAGCCACTGGGCTTCCTCTCACTACCATATTTGGTAGTGAGTGGGGAAAAAACGCCAACCGGATGCTTCACATTTATACATCCGATTAAATCTGTCTCATTGTTCCATCTGTGCTAAAAGCTGCATGATGAACTGTTAAGTCTTCTGGAACAGGGCCTTATGGGTATTGTAGTCCCGTTTGGTTACACTCTGAGCCGTATGAAATAGAGGGCCCGTTGTTCGAGAGCGTCAATAACGACTGACTAATCTACAAAAAAAAATCACTTTACATCATAAAAAAATAAAAAATAATACTCATTATTATTTGTAGATCAGTCAGTCCCCCCACCCCCCAAAAAATTATACCCATGATACATTGCGGTCTTTGACCCCTGTATCCGACGTACACGGTCGAGAGGACTTCCGCTTCTCTCCGACTGCTTGTTGTTTTGAGGCGTGAAAGAGAGAAAAAGGAGCATTTCAACTACACAGTTAACTACGATTTAACACAATGGTAAGATCACTCACGAATTGTGATTATGTTAAATGTGCCATATCATTGGTAAACAGCATAGTTAATTAAATATCTATCTATCTGTTTGTTGCAGTGTTTGCGATCAGTTAACATCGCACACACATACCCGACAGCTGTAACGTGATTTCAAGCAGCTAGATAGATTTCTTCCAGCTAGCCAACTATTCATGGAGTGTAACTTATTCATTATGGAAACAGTTTACCTTTTTATTTTATTTTTTAAAGAACACAAAACAAAACAGGAAGAAATCTGTCCCAATAGATTCTCCCGTTTTGGAGGAAAAACGGTTTGTGCGACAAGAATCGGTGAAATGATTCATGGCAGTGATTTGCTCATTTAACTAACTAGTCTGTTTCGGTATGATAACTAGCTAAGTCTCTACAGCTAACCAGCTAACCAGCAGGAGGACTAGCCTGTTTCGGTATGATAACTAGCTAAGTCTCTACAGCTAAAAGCTAACCAGTTAACCAGCTGGAGGACTAGTCTGTTTCGGTATGATAACTAGCTAAGTCTCTACAGCTAAAAGCTAACCAGCTAACCAGCTGGAGGACTAGTCTGTTTTGGTATGATAACTAGCTAAGTCTCTACAGCTAAAAGCTAACCAGTTAACCAGCTGGAGGACTAGTCTGTTTCGGTATGATAGCTAGCTAAGTCTCTACAGCTAAAAGCTAACCAGCAGGAGGACTAGTCTGTTTTGGTATGATAACTAGCTAAGTCTCTACAGCTAAAAGCCAACCAGCTGGAGGACTAGTCTGTTTTGGTATGATAGCTAGCTAAGTCTCTACAGCTAAAAGCTAACCAGCTGGAGGACTAGTCTGTTTTGTTATGATAGCTAGCTAAGTCTCTACAGCTAAAAGCTAACCAGCTGGAGGAGTAGTCTGTTTTGTTATGATAACTAGCTAAGTCTCTACAGCTAACCAGCTAACTAGCAGGAGGACTAGTCTGTTTCGGTATGATAACTAGCTAAATCTCTTAAGCTAAAAGCTAACCAGCTGGAGGACTAGTCTGTTTTGTTATGATAGCTAGCTAAGTCTCTACAGCTAAAAGCTAACCAGCTAACCAGCAGGAGGACTAGTCTGTTTCGGTATGTTAACTAGCTAAGTCTCTACAGCTAAAAGCTAACCAGCTAACCAGCAGGAGGACTAGTCTGTTTCGGTATGTTAACTAGCTAAGTCTCTACAGCTAAAAGCTAACCAGCTAACCAGCTGGAGGACTAGCCTGTTTCGGTATGATAGCTAGCTAAATCTCTACAGCTAAAAGCTAACCAGCTAACCAGCAGGAGGACTAGTCTGTTTCGGTATGATAAATAGCTAAGTCTCTACAGCTAAAAGCTAACCAGCTGGAGGACTAGTCTGTTTTGTTATGATAGCTAGCTAAGTCTCTACAGCTAAAAGCTAACCAGCTGGAGGACTAGTCTGTTTCGGTATGATAGCTAGCTAAGTCTCTACAGCTAAAAGCTAACCAGCTGGAGGACTAGTCTGTTTCGGTATGTTAACTAGCTAATCAGCTGGAGGACTAGTCTGTTTTGGTATGATAGCTAGCTAAGTCTCTACAGCTAAAAGCTAACCAGCTGGAGGACTAGTCTGTTTCGGTATGATAGCTAGCTAAGTCTCTACAGCTAAAAGCTAACCAGCTGGAAGACTAGTCTGTTTCGGTATGATAGCTAGCTAAGTCTCTACAGCTAAAAGCTAACCAGCTGGAGGACTAGTCTGTTTTGGTATGATAGCTAGCTAAGTCTCTACAGCTAAAAGCTAACCAGCTGGAGGACTAGTCTGTTTTGCTATGATAGCTAGCTAAGTCTCTACAGCTAAAAGCTAACCAGCTGGAGGACTAGTCTGTTTCGGTATGGAGGACTAGTCTGTTTCGGTATGATAACTAGCTAATTTGGTGATAATTTCCTACCTAGTTTACACATCATCATTGACCATTTGCATCTTATGCTGGCAAGCCATGTAGATAACGTTATAGGTAGCAGATACCAAACTATCAGTGTGTGAATCGTTGTGCATCACATATTTGGCCCAGTGCCCAGGAGTGAGTTAACATTGGTTCAGTATGCCTCTTTCTGCTTCTCTCTCTCTTCTTTCGGCTTCTCTCTTTCTTTCTGCTTCTCTCTATTTCTTTCTGCTTCTCTCTATTTCTTTCTGCTGCTTCTCTTTCTGCTTCTCTCTTCTTTCTGCTTCTCTCGCTTTCTGCTTCTCTCTCTCTTCTGCTTCTCTCTCTTTCTGCTTCTCTCTCTCTCTGTTTCTGCTTCTCTCTCTCTCTTTCTGCTTCTCTCTCTCTTTCTGCTTCCTCTCTCTCTTTTCTGCTTCTCTCTCTTTCTTTCTGCTTCTCTTCTTTCTTTCTCTCTGTCTTTCTGCTTCTCTCTCTCTCTGTTTCTGCTTTCTGCTTCTGTTTCTGCTTCTCTCTCTCTCTCTGTTTCTGCTTCTCTCTCTCTGGAGGCTTCTCTCTCTTTTCTTCTCTCTTTCTTTCTGCTTCTCTCTCTCTTTTTTGCTTCTCTTCTCTCTCTTTCTGCTTCTCTCTCTTTTCTGCTTCTCTTTTTTTGCTTCTCTCTCTCTTTTCTGCTTCTCTCTCTTTTTTCTGCTTCTCTCTCTCTCTTTCTGCTTCTCTCTCTCTCTTTCTGCTTCTCTCTCTCTTTTCTGCTTCTCTCTCTCTGTTCTGCTTCTCTCTCTCTTTTCTGCTTCTCTCTCTCTTTTTCTGCTTCTCTCTCTCTTTCTGCTTCTCTCTCTTTTTTCTGCTTCTCTCTTTTCTGCTTCTCTCTCTTTCTGCTTCTCTCTTTCTTTCTGCTTCTCTCTCTTCTTTCTGCTTCTCTCTCTTGTTTCTGCTTCTCTCTCTCTTTTTCTGCTTCTCTCTCTCTTTTTCTGCTTCTTCTTTCTGCTTCTCTTCTGCTTCTTTCTTTCTGCTTCTCTCTCTTTCTTTCTGCTTCTCTCTTCTTTCTTTCTGCTTCTCTCTACTTCTGCTTCTCTCTCTCTTTCTGCTTCTCTCTCTCTCTCTCTCTTTCTGCTTCTCTCTCTCTCTCTGCTTTTCTGCTTCTCTCTTTCTCTCTCTCTCTCTCTTTCTGCTTCTCTCTTTCTCTCTCTCTCTTCTTTCTGCTTCTCTCTCTCTCTGTTTCTGCTTCTCTCTCTCTTTCTGCTTCTCTCTCTGTTTCTGTTTCTCTCTCTTCTGTTTCTGTTTCTCTCTCTTTCTCTCTCTTCTGCTTTCTTTCTTCTGCTTTTCTGCTTCTCTCTCTTTCTGCTTCTGCTTCTCTCTTTCTGCTTCTCTTCTCTTTTTCTGCTTCTCTCTCTCTTTTTCTGCTTCTCTCTTTCTTTCTGCTTCTCTCTTTCTTTCTTTCTTCTCTTTCTTTCTCTCTCTCTTTCTTTCTGCTTCTCTCTCTCTCTTTCTGCTTCTCTCTCTTTCTTTCTGCTCTCTTTTTCTGCTTCTCTCTCTTTTTCTGCTTCTCTCTCTTTCTGCTTCTCTCTCTTTTCTGCTTCTCTTCTTTCTCTCTCTTTCTGCTCTCTCTCTCTTTCTGCTTCTCTCTCTCTCTCTCTTTCTGCTCTCTCTCTCTCTCTCTTTCTTTCTCTTCTCTCTCTTTCTCTTCTCTCTCTCTCTCTCTTTCTGCTTCTCTCTCTCTCTTTTCTGCTTCTCTCTCTCTCTCTCTCTTCTGCTTCTCTCTCTCTCTCTCTTTCTGCTTCTCTCTCTCTCTCTCTTTCTGCTTCTCTCTCTCTCTTCTCTTTCTGCTTCTCTCTCTCTTTTCTGCTTCTCTCTCTCTTTCTTTTTCTGCTTCTCTCTCTCTCTTTCTTTCTGCTTCTCTCTTTCTTTCTTCTGCTTCTCTCTTTCTGCTTCTCTTCTTTCTTTCTCTCTCTCTTTCTCTTTCTCTTTCTTTCTGCTTCTCTCTTCTTTCTGCTTCTCTCTCTTTCTGCTTCTCTCTCTCTCTTTCTGCTTCTCTCTCTCTTTTTTGCTTCTCTCTCTCTGCTTCTTCTGCTCTCTCTTTTTCTGCTTCTCTCTCTTTCTGCTTCTCTCTCTCTCTTTCTCTTCTCTCTCTCTCTTTCTGCTTTCTCTCTCTTTCTGCTTCTCTCTCTCTTTCTGCTTCTCTCTGTTTCTGCTTCTCTCTCTCTGTTTTCTCTCTCTCTCTTTTTCTGCTTCTCTCTCTTTCTTTCTGCTTCTCTCTCTTTCTTTCTGCTTCTCTTCTTTCTTTCTGCTTCTCTCTCTTTTTCTGCTTCTCTCTCTTTTTTCTGCTTCTCTCTTTTCTTTCTGCTTCTCTCTCTTTCTTTCTGCTTCTCTCTCTTTCTTTCTGCTTCTCTCTCTTCTGCTTCTCTCTCTCTGCTTCTCTCTCTTTCTTTCTTTCTCTCTCTCTCTCTTTCTGCTCTCTCTCTCTCTCTCTCTCTTTCTGCTTCTCTCTCTCTCTCTCTGCTTCTCTCTCTCTCTTTCTGCTTCTCTCTCTGTTTCTTTCTCTTCTTTTTCTGCTTCTCTCTCTTTTTTTTCTGCTTCTCTCTCTTTCTTTCTGCTTCTCTCTCTTTCTTTCTGCTTCTCTCTCTCTCTTTCTGCTTCTCTCTCTTTCTTTCTCTCTCTCTCTCTTTCTGCTCTCTGTTTCTGTTTCTGCTTCTCTCTGTTTCTGCTTCTCTCTGTTTTTTCTGCTTCTCTCTCTCTCTTTCTGCTTCTCTCTGTTTCTTTCTGCTTCTCTCTCTCTCTTTCTGCTTCTCTCTCTCTCTTTCTGCTTCTCTCTTTCTTTCTGCTTCTCTCTCTTTCTTTCTGCTTCTCTCTTCTCTCTTTCTGCTTCTCTCTCTCTGCTTCTCTCTCTCTCTTTTCTCTTCTTTCTCTCTCTTTCTGCTTCTCTCTCTCTCTCTTTCTCTCTCTGCTTCTCTCTCTCTCTCTCTCTTCTCTCTCTTCTCTCTTCTCTTCTGCTTCTCTCTCTGCTTCTCTCTTTTTTTCTGCTTCTCTCTCTTCTCTTTCTGCTTCTCTCTCTCTGCTTCTCTCTTCTCTTTCTGCTTCTCTCTCTTTCTTTCTGCTTCTCTCTTTCTTTCTCTCTTCTGCTTCTCTTCTCTCTCTTTCTCTGCTTCTCTCTCTGCTTCTCTTCTGCTCTTCTGCTTCTCTCTCTCTCTTTCTGCTTCTCTCTCTTTTCTGCTTCTCTCTCTCTTCTTTCTGCTTCTCTCTCTTTCTTTCTCTTCTCTTCTCTCTTTCTGCTTCTCTCTCTTTCTTTCTCTTTCTCTGCTCTCTCTCTCTCTTTCTGCTTCTCTCTCTCTCTTTCTGCTTCTCTCTCTTTTTCTGCTTCTCTCTCTTTTTCTGCTTCTCTCTCTTTCTTTCTCTCTTCTTCTTTCTTTCTGCTTCTCTCTCTTTCTTTCTGCTTCTCTCTCTCGCTCTTCTCTTTCTGCTTCTCTCTCTCTCTCTCTTCTTTCTGCTTCTCTCGCTCTCTCTCTTTTCTGCTTCTCTCGCTCTCTCTCTCTTTCTGCTTCTCTCGCTCTCTCTCTCTTTCTGCTTCTCCCTCTTTCTGCTTCTCTCCTCTCTCTTTCTGACAGGGTGGTGGGACCCCTCACGTATTCCCCACGATTAGTGGTCCTGGGCAGTTTTTAATTGGCTGATATGACCATATGAGGTGACTGCCTGCATGCCTTTCTGTTTACATCATGAGTTTAGAGAGGAGCAGATGGCGTAGAGAAACACTGCTCTGGTCTCTGTGGACTTGGTCCTCTTGTTACACATTTCTCTTCTCATT
Organism: Oncorhynchus nerka; assembly: GCF_034236695.1. Lineage (NCBI taxonomy): Eukaryota > Metazoa > Chordata > Actinopteri > Salmoniformes > Salmonidae > Oncorhynchus > Oncorhynchus nerka. The sequence goes on along the minus strand of NW_027040415.1, from coordinate 76,549 downwards.
AGGACGGCTTGGACTGAGGGGTTTTGTGCAGATAGAAGTCTGTTTTTACACTGACCAGGAAGGCGTTGGTATGTAAGTCCTGTGTAGCTAGGCACAGAGTTGTTGATCATTGATAGTTGTTGGACAGGTTCATGTGTTCAGGTCAAAGTAGGCCGTGTTGTCGTCAGTCAGATCTCAGATGGTGACCTGTTGGTCTGATCTCAGATGGTGACCTGTTGGTCTGATCTCAGATGGTGACCTGTTGGTCTGATCTCAGATGGTGACCTGTTGGTCTGATCTCAGATGGTGACCTGTTGGTCTGATCTCAGATGGTGACCTGTTGGTCTGATCTCAGATGGTGACCTGTTGGTCTGATCTCAGATGGTGACCTGTTGGTCTGATCTCAGATGGTGACCTGTTGGTCTGATATCAGATGGTGACCTGCTGGTCTGATATCAGATGGTAACCTGTTGGTCTGTTGGTCTGATCTCAGATGGTAACCTGTTGGTCAGATCTCAGATGGTCTGATCTCAGATGGTAACCTGTTGGTCTGATCTCAGATGGTAACCTGTTGGTCTGATCTCAGATGGTAACCTGTTGGTCTGATCTCAGATGGTAACCTGTTGGTCTGATCTCAGATGGTAACCTGTTGGTCTGATCTCAGATGGTGACCTGTTGGTCTGATCTCAGATGGTGACCTGTTGGTCTGTTGGTCTGATCTCAGATGGTGACCTGTTGGTCTGTTGGTCTGATCTCAGATGGTGACCTGTTGGTCTGATATCAGATGGTAACCTGTTGGTCTGATCTCAGATGGTCTGATCTCAGATGGTAACCTGTTGGTCTGATCTCAGATGGTAACCTGTTGGTCTGATCTCAGATGGTAACCTGTTGGTCTGATCTCAGATGGTAACCTGTTGGTCTGATCTCAGATGGTCTGATCTCAGATGGTAACCTGTTGGTCTGATCTCAGATGGTGACCTGTTGGTCTGATCTCAGATGGTGCCTGTTGGTCTGATCTCAGATGGTCTGATCTCAGATGGTAACCTGTTGGTCTGATCTCAGATGGTAACCTGTTGATCTGATCTCAGATGGTGCCTGTTGGTCTGATCTCAGATGGTGACCTGTTGGTCTGATCTCAGATGGTAACCTGCTGGTCTGATCTCAGATGGTAACCTGCTGGTCTGATCTCAGATGGTAACCTGTTGGTCTGATCTCAGATGGTAACCTGTTGGTCTGATCTCAGATGGTAACCTGTTGGTCTGATCTCAGATGGTAACCTGTTGCTCTGATCTCAGATGGTAACCTGCTGGTCTGATCTCAGATGGTAACCTGTTGGTCTGTTGGTCTGATCTCAGATGGTGACCTGTTGGTCTGATCTCAGATGGTGACCTGTTGGTCTGATCTCAGATGGTGACCTGTTGGTCTGATCTCAGATGGTGACCTGTTGGTCTGATCTCAGATGGTAACCTGTTGGTCTGATCTCAGATGGTAACCTGTTGGTCTGATATCAGATGGTAACCTGCTGGTCTGATATCAGATGGTAACCTGTTGGTCTGTTGGTCTGATCTCAGATGGTAACCTGTTGGTCAGATCTCAGATGGTCTGATCTCAGATGGTAACCTGTTGGTCTGATCTCAGATGGTGACCTGTTGGTCTGATCTCAGATGGTCTGATCTCAGATGGTAACCTGTTGGTCTGATCTCAGATGGTAACCTGTTGGTCTGATCTCAGATGGTAACCTGTTGGTCTGATCTCAGATGGTAACCTGTTGGTCTGATCTCAGATGGTATCCTGTTGGTCTGATCTCAGATGGTGACCTGTTGGTCTGATCTCAGATGGTAACCTGTTGGTCTGATCTCAGATGGTCTGATCTCAGATGGTAACCTGTTGGTCTGATCTCAGATGGTAACCTGTTGATCTGATCTCAGATGGTGCCTGTTGGTCTGATCTCAGATGGTGACCTGTTGGTCTGATCTCAGATGGTAACCTGTTGGTCTGATCTCAGATGGTGACCTGTTGGTCTGATCTCAGATGGTGACCTGTTGGTCTGATCTCAGGTGGTAGGGTTAGGGTCATTAGGGTCAACAGTATTGTCATTTGTTAAGTTGGAACATTTTCCATTAGATTGCAGACCTGTCACCAATCTTATTAGAAGTGATCAAGAGTAATCCTGAGTAATCCTGATCTCATGTCCCCCCAGACTGTAGAGGCTGTGTGTGGGTTCCCTGATCTCTGACCTCCTGTACCCCCTCCCCAGACTGTAGAGGCTGTGTCCAGTGTGTGGGTTCCCCTGATCTCTGACCTCCTGTACCCCCCTCCCCAGACTGTAGAGGCTGTGTCCAGTGTGTGGGTTCCCCTGATCTCCCCCTCCCCAGACCTCCTGACTCCCCCCTCCCCAGACTGTAGAGGCTGTGTCCAGTGTGGGTTCCCCTGACCTCCTGTACCCCCCCTCCCCAGACTGTAGAGGCTGTGTCCAGTGTGTGGGTTCCCCTGACCTCTGACCTCCTGTACCCCTCCCAGACTGTAGAGGCTGTGTCCAGTGTGTGGTTCCCCTGACCTCCTGACCTCCTCCCCCCAGACTGTAGAGGCTGTGTCCAGTGTGTGGGTTCCCCTGACCTCCTGACCCCCTCCCCAGACTGTAGAGGCTCCAGTGTGTGGGTTCCCCTGATCTCTGACCTCCCTGACTGTAGAGGCTGTGTCCAGTGTGTGGTTCCCCTGATCTCCCAGACTGACCTCCTGACCTCCTGTACCCCCCTCCCCAGACTGTAGAGGCTGTGTCCAGTGTGTGGTTCCCTGACCTCCTGTACCCCCCCCCCAGACTGTAGAGGCTGTGTCCAGTGTGTGGGTTCCCCTGACCTCTGACCTCCTGTACCCCCTCCCCAGACTGTAGAGGCTGTGTCCAGTGTGTGGGTTCCCCTGATCTGACCTCCTCTCCCCAGACTGTAGAGGCTGTGTCCAGTGTGTGGGTTCCCTGACCTCCCCAGACTGTAGAGGCTGTGTCCAGTGTGTGGTTCCCCTGACCTCCTGACCCCCTCCCCAGACTGTAGAGGCTGTGTCCAGTGTGTGGGTTCCCTGATCCCCAGACTGTAGAGGCTGTGTCCAGTGTGTGGGTTCCTGTACCCCCCTCCCCAGACTGTAGAGGCTGTGTCCAGTGTGGTGTCCCAGTGACCTCCTGACCTCCCCCCAGTGTGTGGGTCCCCTCTGAGACTGTAGAGGCTGTGTCCAGTGTGTGGGTTCCCTGACCTCCTGTACCCCCCTCCCCAGACTGTAGAGGCTGTGTCCAGTGTGTGGGTTCCCCTGATCTCTGACCTCCTGTACCCCCAGACTGTAGAGGCTGTGTCCAGTGTGTGGGTTCCCCTGACCTCCTGACCCTCCAGACTGTAGAGGCTGTGTCCAGTGTGTGGGTTCCCTGACCTCCTGTACCCCCAGACTGTAGAGGCTGTGTCCAGTGTGTGGGTTCCCCTGACCTCCTGTACCCCCTCCCCAGACTGTAGAGGCTGTGTCCAGTGTGTGGGTTCCCCTGACCTCTGTACCCCCCCCCTCCCCAGACTGTAGAGGCTGTGTCCAGTGTGGGTTCCCCTGATCTCTGACCTCCTGTGCACCCCCAGGCTGTAGAGGCTGTGTCCAGTGTGTGGGTTCCCCTGACCTCCTGTACCCCCCTCCCCAGACTGTAGAGGCTGTGTCCAGTGTGTGGGTTCCCCTGATCTCCTGACCCCCTGACTGTATCCCAGACTGTAGAGGCTGTGTCCAGTGTGTGGGTTCCCTGATCTCTGACCTCCTGTACCCCCCTCCCCAGACTGTAGAGGCTGTGTCCAGTGTGTGGGTTCCCTGACCTTCCCCTGACCTCCTGTACCCCCCTCCCCCCAGACTGTAGAGGCTGTGTCCAGTGTGTGGGTTCCCCTGACTCTGACCTCCTGTACCCCCCCTCCCCAGACTGTAGAGGCTGTGTCCAGTGTGTGGGTTCCCCTGACTCTCCTGTACCCCCCCCCCCCAGACTGTGTCCAGTGTGTGGGTTCCCCTGACCTGACCTCCTGACCTCCTGTACCCCCTCCCAGACTGTAGAGGCTGTGTCCAGTGTGTGGGTTCCCTGACCTCTGACCTCCTGTGCCCCCCAGGCTGTAGAGGCTGTGTCCAGTGTGTGGGTTCCCCTGACCTCCTGTACCCCCTCCCCAGACTGTAGAGGCTGTGTCAGTGTGTGGGTTCCCCTGATCTCTGACCTCCCCCCTCCCCAGACTGTAGAGGCTGTGTCCAGTGTGCTTCCCCTGACCTCCTGTACCCCCCCCCCCCAGACTGTAGAGGCTGTGTCCAGTGTGTGGGTTCCCCTGATCTCTGACCTCCTGTACCCCCCTCCCCAGACTGTAGAGGCTGTGTCCAGTGTGTGGGTTCCCTGACCTCTGACCTCCTGTGCACCCCCCAGGCTGTAGAGGCTGTGTCCAGTGTGTGGGTTCCCTGACTCTCCCTTTGTACCCCCTCCCCAGACTGTAGAGGCTGTGTCCAGTGTGGGGTTCCCTGACCTCTGACCTCCTGTACCCCCCCAGACTGTAGAGGCTGTGTCCAGTGTGTGGGTTCCCCTGATCTCTGACCCTTTGTACCCCCCCAGACTGTAGAGGCTGTGTCCATCCCCACCTCCTGACCCCCAGGCTGTAGAGGCTGTGTCCAGTGTGTGGGTTCCCCCTGACCTCTCCTGTACCCCCAGACTGTGAGGCTGTGTCCAGTGTGTGGGTTCCCTGACCTCCTGTACCCCCCTCCCCAGACTGTAGAGGCTGTGTCCAGTGTGTGGGTTCCCCTGACCTCCTGTCCCCCTCCCCAGACTGTGAGGCTGGTTCCAGTGACCCCTGACCTCCTGTACCCCCTCCCCAGACTGTAGAGGCTGTGTCCAGTGTGTGGGTTCCCCTGACCTCTGACCTCCTGTGCACCCCCAGGCTGTAGAGGCTGTGTCCAGTGTGTGGGTTCCCTGACCTCTGACCTCCTGTGAGGCTGTGTCCAGTGTGTGGGTTCCCCTGATCTCTGACCTCCTGTACCCCCAGACTGTAGAGGCTGTGTCCAGTGACTGTGGGCTGTGTCCAGTGTGTGGGTTCCCCTGATCTCTGACCTCCTGTACCCCCCTCCCCAGACTGTAGAGGCTGTGTCCAGTGTGTGGGTTCCCTGACCTCCTGTGCCCCCAGACTGTGTCCAGTGTGTGGTTCCCTGACCTGACCTCCTGTACCCCCTCCCCAGACTGTAGAGGCTGTGTCCAGTGTGTGGGTTCCCTCTGATCTGTGTCTGACCCCTCCTGTACCCCCCCCCTCCCCAGACTGTAGAGGCTGTGTCCAGTGTGTGGGTTCCCCTGACTCTGACCCTTTGTACCCCCCAGACTCCCCAGACTGTAGAGGCTGTGTCCAGTGTGGGTTCGGGTTCCCCTGACCTCCTGTACCCCCCCTCCCCAGACTGTAGAGGCTGTGTCTGTGTCCAGTGACTGTGGGTTCCCCCCTGATCTCTGACCTCCTGTGCACCCCCAGGCTGTAGAGGCTGTGTCCAGTGTGTGGGTTCCCCTGACCTCCTGTACCCCCCCCAGACTGTAGAGGCTGTGTCCAGTGTGTTCCCCTGACCTCCTGTACCCCCAGACTGTAGAGGCTGTGTCCAGTGTGTGGGTTCCTCTGACCCTTTGACCTGTAGAGGCTGTCCATTGTGCACCCCCTCCTGTGCACCCCCAGACTGTAGAGGCTGTGTCCAGTGTGTGGGTTCCCCTGACCTCCTGTACCCCCAGACTGTGTCCAGTGTGTGGGTTCCCCCTCCTGTACCCCCAGACTGTAGAGGCTGTGTCCAGTGTGTGGGTTCCCCCTGACCCCTGTGTGTCCAGTGTGTGGGTTCCCCTGACCTCCTGTACCCCAGACTGTAGAGGCTGTGTCCAGTGTGTGGGTTCCCCTGACCTCCTGTACCCCCCTCCCCAGACTGTAGAGGCTGTGTCCAGTGTGTGGGTTCCCCTGACCTCCTGTACCCCGCCCCCAGACTGTAGAGGCTGTGTCCAGTGTGTGGGTTACTCTGACCTCCCGTACCCCCAGACTGTGTCCAGTGTGTGGGTTCCCCTGACCTCTGACCTCCTGTAACCCCCTCCCCAGACTGTAGAGGCTGTGTCCAGTGTGTGGGTTCCCTGACCTCTGACCTCCTGTCCCCCCACCCCCAGACTGTAGAGGCTGTGTCCAGTGTGTGGGTTACTCTGACCTCCCGTACCCCCAGGCTGTAGAGGGTTGTGGGTTCCCTGACCTCTGACCTCCTGTACCCCCAGGCTTTAGAGGTTTGTGAGCAGCTGTGAGTGTCCTCTACTCCAGAGCACCAGCAGCAGCCTGCCACCCATCAGACATCTAAACCCCCCCCCCCTCCCTCAGCCAGACCCCCCCCCCAGCGGGGTGACAACCCACCAGCATGGAGGCCTCCTTCGGCCCCACCTTCTCAGCCGTGGTTCCTGGAGCTAAAAGTGAGTCCACCTCAGGAAAACCTCTGTCAGGGAAAACTCTGATAAGGAATCATGTCAGCAACATCCTGGCAGTGTAACCTCAGACAAAGCCATAGGTCAGACGTAGAAATATATAATCTAGATTCTATGGTGTCAGTTTAACCTCACTGACTAAGCCATAGGTCAGACGTAGAAATATATAATCTAGATTCTATGGTGTCAGTTTAACCTGAGACTAAGCCATAGGTCAGACGTAGAAATATATAATCTAGATTCTATGGTGTCAGTTTAACCTCAGACTAAGACCTAGGTCAGACGTAGAAATATATAATCTAGATTCTATGGTGTCAGTTTAACCTCAGACTAAGACCTAGGTCAGACGTAGAAATATATAATCTAGATTCTATGGTGTCAGTTTAACCTCACTGACTAAGCCATAGGTCAGACGTAGAAATATATAATCTAGATTCTATGGTGTCAGTTTAACCTGAGACTAAGCCATAGGTCAGACGTAGAAATATATAATCTAGATTCTATGGTGTCAGTTTAACCTCAGACTAAGACCTAGGTCAGACGTAGAAATATATAATCTAGATTCTATGGTGTCAGTTTAACCTCAGACTATGACCTAGGTCAGACGTAGAAATATATAATCTAGATTCTATGGTGTCAGTTTAACCTCAGACAAAGCCATAGGTCAGACGTAGAAATATATAATCTAGATTCTATGGTGTCAGTTTAACCTCAGACAAAGCCATAGGTCAGACGTAGAAATATATAATCTAGATTCTATGGTGTCAGTTTAACCTCAGACAAAGCCATAGGTCAGACGTAGAAATATATCATCTAGATTCTATGGTGTCAGTTTAACCTCACTATGGTGTCAGTTTAACCTAACTGACTAAGCCATAGGTCAGACGTAGAAATATATCATCTAGATTCTATGGTGTCAGTTTAACCTCAGACGTAGAAATATATCATCTAGATTCTATGGTGTCAGTTTAACCTCACTGACTAAGCCATAGGTCAGAAGTAGAAATATATCATCTAGATTCTATGGTGTCAGTTTAACCTGAGACTAAGCCATAGGTCAGATGTAGAAATATATAATGTAGATTATATGGTGTCAGTTTAACCTCAGACAAAGCCATAGGTCAGACGTAGAAATATATAATCTAGATTCTATGGTGTCAGTTTAACTTCAGACAAAGCCCTAGGTCAGACGTAGAAATATATAATCTAGATTCTATGGTGTCAGTTTAACCTCAGACTAAGCCCTAGGTCAGACGTAGAAATATAATATATAATCTAGATTCTATGGTGTCAGCGATTTATTGTGGTAACTTCCTAGTGAGTATAAGGTAACTAACTATATGGTAGCTAGCTATATGCTAACTACATATTAACCCCAGACTCTCTCTCCACTCTGCTCTGTGTTCACCTTAGTTTAAGGTCACTAATGGTAACTGAATGGTACCTAAAATATGGTTAAACTATAAGATAACTAACGGTAACCCCAGACTCTCTCTCTCTCTCTGTTTCAGCGGAAGCTTCCGGTACCTACAAGCAGCACCGCCGTACCCCCTCCTCCTCCAGTACCCTCACATACTCGCCACGAGACGAAGAGGATGGCATGGTACACACACACACACACACACACACACACACACACACAGAGACACACACAGAGACACACACACACACACACACACACACACACACACACACACACACACACACACACACACACTCATCAGCGCCATTATCCCAGAAACCCTAGACCCATACTCATCAGCACCGTCATCCCAGAAACCCCTAGACCCACACTCATCAGCACCGTCATCCCAGAAACCCTAGACCCATACTCATCAGCACCGTTATCCCAGAAACCCCTAGACCCACACTCATCAGCACCGTTATCCCAGAAACCCCTAGACCCACACTCATCAGCGCCGTTATCCCAGAAACCCCTAGACCCACACTCATCAGCGCCGTTATCCCAGAAACCCCTAGACCCACACCAATTCACTTACCGCCCCAACAGATCCACAGATGATGCAGTCTGTATTGCACTCCACTCTGCCCTTTCCCACCTGGACAAAATAAACACCTATGTGAGAATGCTGTTCATTGACTTCAGCTCAGCGTTCAACACCATAGTGCCCTCAAAGCTCATCAATAAGCTAAGGATCCTGGGACTAAACACCTCCCTCTGCAACTGGATCCTGGACTTCCTGATGGGACGCACCCAGGTGGTGAGGGAAGGCAACAACACATCCGCCACTCTGACCCTAAAGGACAGTGGCCCCTCAGGGGTGTGTGCTTAGTCCCCTCCTGTACTCCTTGTTCACCCACGACTGCTTTGTCGCGAGTAACTCCAATACCATCATTAAGCCTATAGGGAGGTGGTCACCGGCCAGGATGAGACGGCCTGTAGGGAGGTGGTCACCGGCCAGGATGAGACGGCCTGTAGGGAGGTGGTCACCGGCCAGGATGAGACGGCCTATAGGGAGGCGGTCACCGGCCAGGATGAGACGGCCTATAGGGAGGCGGTCACCGACCAGGATGAGACGGCCTGTAGGGAGGTGGTCACCGGCCAGGATGAGACGGCCTGTAGGGAGGTGGTCACCGGCCAGGATGAGACGGCCTGTAGGGAGGTGGTCACCGACCAGGATGAGACGGCCTGTAGGGAGGTGGTCACCGGCCAGGATGAGACGTCCTGTAGGGAGGTGGTCACCGGCCAGGATGAGACGGCCTGTAGGGAGGTGGTCACCGGCCAGGATGAGACGGCCTGTAGGGAGGTGGTCACCGGCCAGGATGAGACGGTGCCCCCGGTGCTATCATTACTCAGTACTGGTACCCTGTGTATATAACCTAGTTATCATTACTCAGTACTGGTACCCTGTGTATATAACCTAGTTATCATTACTCAGTACTGGTACCCTGTGTATATAACCTAGTTATCATTACTCAGTACTGGTACCCTGTGTATATAACCTAGGTATCATTACTCGCTCTCTCTGTCTCTATCTGTCGGTCTCTCTGTCTGTCTCTCTCTCTGTCGGTTTCTCTGTCTGTGTCGGTCTCTCTCTGTCTCTGTCCCCCCCCCAGTTCCCCATCAGCACCCCGAGGCGTTCTGACTCTGCCATCTCGGTGCGCTCCCTCCTCTCTGAGTCCAACATGTCTCTCTCTGTCTATGTCCCCCCCAGCTCCCCATCAGCACCCCGAGGCGTTCTGACTCTGCCATCTCGGTGCGCTCCCTCCTCTCTGAGTCCAACATGTCTCTCCGCTCGACCTTCTCTCTTCACGAGGACGACGACGACACGGTACGGCTACACTAATGATGCTAACAATCCTTCAACATTAAATACGCTATCGATGCCAATGTTAACTCGATGCTAATTATACTTCAATGACACCCCCGGTGCTATCGATGCCGATGATACCCCGGTGCTATCGATGCCGATGATACCCCGGTGCTATTGATGCTGATGGTACCCCGGTGCTATCGATGCCGATGATACCCCGGTGCTATTGATGCTGATGGTACCCCGGTGCTATCGATGCTGATGGTACCCCGGTGCTATCGATGCTGGTGATACCCCGGTGCTATCGATGCTGATGATACCCCGGTGCTATCGATGCTGGTGATACCCCGGTGCTATCGATGCCGATGATACCCCGGTGCTATCGATGCCGATGGTACCCCGGTGCTATCGATGCCGATGGTACCCCGGTGCTATCGATGCCGATGGTACCCCGGTGCTATCGATGCCGATGGTACCCCGGTGCTATCGATGCTGATGATACCCCCGGTGCTATCGATGCTGATGGTACCCCGGTGCTATCGATGCTGATGATACCCCGGTGCTATTGATGCTGATGGTACCCTGAATGCTATCGATGCTGATGGTACCCCGGTGCTATCGATGCTGATGGTACCCAGGTGCTATCGATGCTGATGGTACCCCGGTGCTATCGATGCTGATGGTACCCCGGTGCTATCGATGCTGATGATACCCCGGTGCTATCGATGCTGATGATACCCCGGTGCTATCGATGCTGATGATACCTGAATGCTATCGATGCTGATGATACCCCCGGTGCTATCGATGCTGATGATACCTGAATGCTATCGATGCTGATGATACCCCGGTGCTATCGATGCTGATGATACCCCGGTGCTATCGATGCTGATGGTACCCCGGTGCTATCGATGCTGATGATACCTGAATGCTATCGATGCTGATGGTACCCCGGTGCTATCGATGCTGATGATACCCCCGGTGCTATCGATGCTGATGATACCCCCGGTGCTATCGATGCTGATGATACCCCCGGTGCTATCGATGCTGATGGTACCCCGGTGCTATCGATGCTGATGATACCCCGGTGCTATCGATGCTGGTGATACCCCGGTGCTATCGATGCTGGTGATACCCCAGTGCTATCGATGCTGATGATACCCCCGGTGCTATCGATGCTGATGATACCCCGGTGCTATCGATGCTAGTGATACCCCCGGTGCTATCGATGCTGATGATACCCCGGTGCTATCGATGCTGATGATACCCCCGGTGCTATCGATGCTAGTGATACCCCCGGTGCTATCGATGCTAGTGATACCCCCGGTGCTATCGATGCTGATGATACCCCCGGTGCTATCGATGCTGATGATACCCCCGGTGCTATCGATGCTGATGATACCCCCGGTGCTATCGATGCTGATGATACCCCCGGTGCTATCGATGCTGATGATACCCCGGTGCTATCGATGCTGGTGATACCCCCGGTGCTATCGATGCTAGTGATACCCCCGGTGCTATCGATGCTGATGATACCCCCGGTGCTATCGATACCTGAATGCTAACTGTGCTAGTGATCCCTGAATGCTAACTGTGCTAGTGATCCCTGAATGCTAACTGTGCTAGTGATCCCTGAATGCTAACTGTGCTAGTGATCCCTGAATGCTAACTGTGCTAGTGATCCCTGAATGCTAACTGTGCTAGTGATCCCTGAATGCTAACTGTGCTAGTGATACCTGAATGCTAATGATAACTGAACTGTGCTAATGATGTGTGTAGGAGCCCCTGGTGTTTGCAGAGCAGCCGTCGGTGAAGCTGTGTTGTCAGCTCTGCTGCAGTGTCTTCAAAGACCCTGTCATCACCACCTGTGGGGTGAGAGAAACCACCCGCTAGCCTCTCACTTCCTCACTCCTCCTCTCCTCTCCTCACCCCTCCTCTCCTCACTCACCCCTCCTCTCCTCACTCACCCCTCCTCTCCTCACTCACCCCTCCTCTCCTCACTCCTCCTCTCCTCTCCTCTCCTCTCCTCTCCTCTCCTCTCCTCTCCTCTCCTCTCCTCTCCTCTCCTCTCCTCTCCCTCTCCTCTCCTCTCACTTCCTCACCCCTCCTCTCCTCACTTCCTCACTCCTCCTCTCCTCACTTCCTCACTCCTCCTCTCCTCACTTCCTCACTCCCTCCTCTCCTCTCTCTCCTCACACCTCTCCTCCTCCTCTCCTCTCTCTCCCCTCCTCTCCTCTCCCTCCTCTCCTCTCCCCTCCTCTCCTCTCCCTCCTCTCCCTCACACCCTCCTCTCCCCTCACACCCTCCTCTCCTCACCCTCCTCTCCTCACACCTCCTCTCCTCCACCTCCTCCTCCTCTCCTCTCCCTCCTCTCCCCCTCTCCCCCTCCTCTCCTCACACCCTCCTCTCTCACACCCTCTCCTCTCCTCACACCCTCCTCTCCTCACACCCTCCTCTCCTCACACCCTCCTCTCCCTCACACCCTCCTCTCCTCACACCTCTCCCCTCCTCTCCCTCCTCTCTCTCACACCCTCCTCTCCTCACACCCTCCTCTCCTCACACCCTCCTCTCCTCACACCCTCCTTCAAAGACCCTGTCATCACCACCTGTGGGTTGAGAGAAACCACCCGCTAGCCTCTCACTTCCTCACTCCTCCTCTCCTCACCCTCCTCTCCTCTCCTCACTCCTCCTCTCCTCCTCTCTCCTCTCCTCTCCTCTCACTTCCTCACTCCTCCTCTCCTCATCCCTCTCCTCTCTCTCTCTCTCCTCACCCCCTCCTCTCCTCTCCTCACCCCTCCTCTCCTCACCCCTCCTCTCCTCTCCTCTCCCTCTCCTCTCCTCTCCTCACCCCTCCTCTCCTCACCCCTCCTCTCCTCACCCCTCCTCTCCTCACCCTCCTCTCCTCTCACCCCTCCTCTCCTCACCCCCTCCTCTCCTCACCTCTCCTCTCCTCACCCCCTCTCCTCTCCTCACCCCTCTCCTCTCCTCACCCCTCTCCTCTCCTCACCCCTCCTCACTCCTCCTCTCCTCACCCCTCCTCACTCCTCCTCTCCTCACCCCTCCTCTCCTCACCCCTCCCCTCCTCTCCTCACCCCTCCTCTCTCCCCCTCCCCTCCTCTCCTCACCCCTCCTCTCCTCACCCCTCCCCTCCTCTCCTCACCCTCCTCTCCTCACCCTCCCTCCTTTCTCACCCCTCCTCTCCTCACCCCCTCCGCTCCTCTCCCCTCCGCTCCTCTCCCTCCGCTCCTCTCCCTCCGCTCCTCTCCCTCTGCTCCTCACCCCTCCCCTCCTCTCCTCACCCCTCCCCTCCGCTCCTCTCCCCTCTGCTCCTCTCCCCTCTGCTCCTCACCTCACCTCTGCTCCTCTCCTCACCCCTCCCTCCGCTCCTCTCCCCTCCGCTCCTCTCCCCTCCGCTCCTCTCCCTCTGCTCCTCACCCCTCCCCTCCTCACCCCTCCCTCCCCTCCTCTCCTCACCCCTCCCTCCTTTCTCACCCCTCCCCTCCTCTCCTCACCCCTCCCCTCCGCTCCCCTCTGCTCCTCTCCCCCTCTGCTCCTCACCCCCTCCCCTCCCCTCTGCTCCTCACCCTCCCCTCCCCTCCTCACCCCTCTCCTCCCTCCCCTCCTCACCCCTCCCTCCCCTCCTCACCCCTCTCCTCCCCTCCTCACCCCTCCTCTCCTCACCCCTCCTCTCCTCACCCCTCTTCTCCTCTCCCTCCTCTCCTCCTCTCTCCTCTCCTCTCCTCACCCCTCCGCTCCTCACCTCACCCCTCCTCTCCTCACCCCTCCCCTCCGCTCCTCACCTCACCCCTCCTCCTCACCCCTCCTCCTCACCCCTCCGCTCCTCACCCCTCCGCTCCTCACCCCTCCGCTCCTCACCCCTCCGCTCCTCTCCTCACCCCTCCGCTCCTCTCTTCACCCTCCGCTCCTCTCCTCACCCCTCCGCTCCTCTCTCACCCTCCGCTCCTCTCCTCACCCCTCCCCTCCTCACCCCTCCCCTCCTCACCCTCCCCTCCTCACCCCTCCCCTCCTCTCCTCACCCCCTCCCCTTCTCACCCCTCCCCTTCTCACCCCTCCCCTTCTCACCCCTCCCTCTCCTCTCCTCTCTCTCCTCTCCCTCTCCTCACCCTTCCTCTCCTCTCTCACCCCTCCCCTCCCTCTCATCACCCTCTCTCCTCACCCCTCCTCTCCTCACCCCTCCTCTCCTCTCCTCACCCCTCCTCTCCTCACCCCTCCTCCTCACCCTCCCTCCTCACCCCCCCTCCTCACCCCTCCCCTTCTCACCCCTCCTCTCCTCACCCTCCTCTCCTCTCCTCACCCCTCCTCTCCTCACCCCTCCTCTCCTCACACCTCCTCTCCTCACCCCTCCCCTCCGCTCCTCTCCCCTCCGCTCCTCTCCCCTCTCCTCTCTCCCTCCCTCCTCTCCCCTCCCCTCCGCTCTCTCCCCTCCGCCCTCTCTCCCTCCTCTCTCCTCCTCCCTCTCACTCCACCCTCCTCTCCTCTCCTCTCCTCTCCTCTCCTCTCCTCTCCTCTCCTCTCCTCCTCCTCTCCTCTCCTCCTCTCCTCTCCTCCCTCTCCTCCTCACCCCTCCGCTCCTCTCCCTCCCTCTCTCCTCTCCCTCCGCTCCCTCTCCCTCCGTCCTCCCCTCCGCTCCTCTCCCTCCCCTCCGCTCCTCTCCCCCTCCGCTCTCCCCTCCGCTCACTCTCACCCTCCTCCCCTCCTCTCCTCCTCTCCTCTCCCTCTCCTCTCTCTCCTCTCCTCTCCTCCTCTCCTCTCCTCTCCTCCTCCTCCCCTCTCCTCTCCTCTCCTCTCCTCTCCTCTCCTCCTCTCTCACCCCTCCTCTCCTCTCCTCACTCCTCCTCCCTCCTCACACCTCCTCTCCTCACCCCTCACTCTCCTCACCCCTCCTCTCCTCACCCCTCCTCTCCCTCACCCCTCCTCTCCCCTCTCCTCACCCCTCCCTCCTCTCCTCACCCCTTCCCTCTCTCCTCACCCCTTCCCTTCTCTCTCCTCACCCCTCCCCTCCTCTCCTCACCCTCCCTCCTCTCCTCACCTCCTCCCCTCCTCTCCCTCACCCCTCCCTCCTCTCCCTCACCCTCCCCCTCCTCACCTCATCCCTCCCCCTCCTCTCCCTCCTCCCTCTCCTCTCCTCACCCCTCCTCTCTCCTCACCCCTCCTCCTCACTCTCCTCACCCTCTCCTCTCCTCTCCTCACCCCTCCCTCTCCTCTCCTCACCCTCCTCTCCTCTCCTCACCCCCTCCTCTCCCTCTCCTCACCCCCCCTCCTCTCTCTCACCCCTCCTTCCTCACCCCTCTCCTCTCCCCTCCTCCTCTCTCTCCTCACCCCTCCTCTCCTCACCCCTCCTCTCCTCACCTCCCTCCTCACCTCCCTCCCTCACCCCTCCTCCTCCTCACCCCTCCCCTCTCTCCTCACCCCTCCCTCCTCTCCCTCCTCCTCACCCTCCTCCCTCCCCTCCTCTCCCCACCCTCCTCTCCTCACCCCTCCTCCGCTCCTCCCCTCCGCTCCGCTCCCTCCGTCCTCCCCTCCTCCGCCCCTCCGCTCCTCTCCCTCCGCTCCTCACCTCACCCTCCTCTCCTCACCCCTCCTCACCCCTCCTCACCCCTCCTCACCCCTCCTCACCCCTCCTCTCTCTCTCTCCTCCTCTCCTCTCCCACCCCTCCGCTCCTCACCTCACCCCTCCTCTCTCACCCCTCCGCTCCTCACCCCTCCTCTCCTCACCCCTCCCCTCCTCACCCTCCCCTTCTCACCCCTCCCCTTCTCACCCCTCCCTCTCCTCACCCTCCCCTCCTCACCCCCTCCCCTTCTCACCCCTCCCCCTCTCTCTCCTCACCCCTCCTCTCTCACCTCTCCCTCTCCCTCACCCCTCCTCTCCCTCTCTCCTCTCCCTCCTCACCCCTCCTCTCCTCTCCTCTCCCTCCTCTCCTCACCCCTCCCCTCCTCACCCCCTCCTCACCCCTCCCTCTCCTCACCCCTCCTCACCCCCCCCTCCTCACCCCCTCCTCTCCTCACCCCTCCTCTCCTCACCCCTCTCCTCACCCCTCCTCTCTCACCCCTCCTCTCCTCTCCTCACCCCTCCCTCCTCTCCTCACCCCTCCCCTTCTCTCCTCACCCCTCCCCTCCTCTCCTCACCCCTCCCCTCCTCTCCTCACCCACCCCTCCCTCCTCTCCTCACCCCTCCCTCCTCTCCTCACCCCTCCTCTCCTCACCCCTCCTCTCCCTCTCCCCTCCTCCCACCCTCCTCACCCCTCCTCCCCCTCCCCTCCTCTCCACACCCCTCCTCTCCTCACCCCTCCTCTCCTCTCCCCTCCTCACCCTCCCCTCCTCACCCTCCCCTCCTCACCCCTCCCTCCTCACCCCTCCCCTCCTCACCCTCCGCTCCTCTCCTCACCCCTCCGCTCCTCACCTCACCCCTCCCCTCCTCTCCTCTCCTCTCCTCACCTCTCCTCACCTCACCTCTCCTCTCCTCACCCCTCCCCTCCTCACCCCTCCTCTCCCTCACCTCTCTTCTCCTCTCCCCTCCTCTCCTCACCCCTCCGCTCCTCACCCCTCCGCTCCTCACCCCTCCGCTCCTCACCCCTCCCCTCCTCTCCTCACACCTCTGTCTCTGACCCCTGTTTGTCCTCTCCTCTCCTCACCCCTCCTCACCCCTCCTCTCCCCTCCTCTCCTCCTCTCCCCTCCTCTCCTCCTCTCCTCACCCCTCCCTCATTGACCACTGTCTCTGTCTCTCCCTCCAGCACACCTTCTGCAGGCGATGTGCCTTGAACTCCGGTAGGGGACTTTACCTACCTACACTGTTGGTTAAATAGTTACACCTTTCCAGCATCACATATATAATATGACTGCAAATTGTTGTTACGCTCTCACCCCTCCTCCACCCCTCCTCTCTTTCTCCCTCTCTCCCCTCCTCCACCCCTCCTCTCTTTCTCCCTCTCTCTCCCCTCCTCCACCCCTCCTCTCTTTCTCCCTCTCTCCCCTCCTCCTCTCTTTCTCTCTTTCTCCCTCTCTCCCCTCCTCCTCTCTCCTCCCTCTCTCCCCTCCTCCACCCCTCCTCTCTTTCTCCCTGTTCTCTCATTCTCCCTCCTCCACCCCTCCTCTCTTTCTCCCTGTTCTCTCATTCTCCCTCCTCCACCCCTCCTCTCTTTCTCCCTCTCTCCCCTCCTCCACCCCTCCTCTCTTTCTCCCTCTCTCCCCTCCTCCACCCCTCCTCTCTTTCTCCCTGTTCTCTCATTCTCCCTCCTCCACCCCTCCCCTCTTTCTCCCTGTTCTCTCATTCTCCCTCCTCCTCCCCTCCACCCCTCCTCTCTTTCTCCCTGTTCTCTCATTCTCCCTCTCTCTGCCCTCCTCCACCCCTCCTCTCTTTCTCCCTGTTCTCTCATTCTCCCTCTCTCTGCCCTCCTCCACCCCTCCTCTCTTTCTCCCTGTTCTCTCATTCTCCCCTCCTCTGCCCTCCTCCACCCCTCCTCTCTTTCTCCCTGTTCTCTCATTCTCCCTCTCTCTGCCCTCCTCCACCCCTCCTCTCTTTCTCCTGTTCTCTCATTCTCCCTCTCTCTGCCCTCCTCCACCCCTCCTCTCATTCTCCCTCTCTCTGCCCTCCTCCACCCCTCTCATTCTCCCTCTCTCTGCCCTCCTCCACCCCTCCTCTCATTCTCCCTCTCTCTGCCCTCCTCCACCTCTCCTCTCTTTCTCCCTGTTCTCTCATTCTCCCTCTCTCTGCCCTCCTCCACCCCTCCTCTCTTTCTCCCTGTTCTCTCATTCTCCCTCTCTCTGCCCTCCTCCACCCCTCCTCTCATTCTCCCTCTCTCTGCCCTCCTCCACCCCTCCTCTCATTCTCCCTCTCCCCTCCTCCACCCATCCCCTCTTTCTCCCTGTTCTCTCATTCTCCCTCTCCCCTCCTCCACCCCTCCTCTCTTTCTCCCTGTTCTCTCATTCTCCCTCCTCCACCCCTCCTCTCTTTCTCCCTGTTCTCTCATTCTCCCTCTCTGCCCTCCTCCACCCCTCCTCTCTTTCTCCCTGTTCTCTCATTCTCCCTCCTCCACCCCTCCTCTCTTTCTCCCTCTCTCCCCTCCTCCACCCCTCCTCTCTTTCTCCCTCTCTCCCCTCCTCCACCCCTCCTCTCTTTCTCCCTGTTCTCTCATTCTCCCTCCTCCACCCCTCCCCTCTTTCTCCCTGTTCTCTCATTCTCCCTCCTCCTCCCCTCCACCCCTCCTCTCTTTCTCCCTGTTCTCTCATTCTCCCTCTCTCTGCCCTCCTCCACCCCTCCTCTCTTTCTCCCCTGTTCTCTCATTCTCCCTCTCTCTGCCCTCCTCCACCCCTCCTCTCTTTCTCCCTGTTCTCTCATTCTCCCCTCCTCCTCCCCTCCACCCCTCCTCTCTTTCTCCCTGTTCTCTCATTCTCCCTCTCCCCTCCTCCACCCATCCCCTCTTTCTCCCTGTTCTCTCATTCTCCCTCTCTGCCCTCCTCCACCCCTCCTCTCTTTCTACCTGTTCTCTCATTCTCCCTCTCTCTGCCCTCCTCCACCCCTCCTCTCTTTCTCCCTGTTCTCTCATTCTCCCTCTCTCTGCCCTCCTCCACCCCTCCCTCTCTTTCTCCCTGTTCTCTCATTCTCCCTCTCTCTGCCCTCCTCCACCCCCTCCTCTCATTCTCCCTCTCTCTGCCCTCCTCCACCCCTCTCATTCTCCCTCTCTCTGCCCTCCTCCACCCCTCCTCTCATTCTCCCTCTGCCCTCCTCCACCTCTCCTCTCTTTCTCCCTGTTCTCTCTTTCTCCCTCTCTCTGCCCTCCTCCACCCCTCCTCTCTTTCTCCCTGTTCTCTCATTCTCCCCTCCTCCTCCCCTCCACCCTCCTCTCTTTCTCCCTGTTCTCTCATTCTCCCCTCCTCCTCCCCTCCACCCCTCCTCTCTTTCTCCCTGTTCTCTCATTCTCCCTCTCTCTGCCCTCCTCCACCCCTCCTCTCTTTCTCCCTGTTCTCTCATTCTCCCTCTCTCTGCCCTCCTCCACCCCTCCTCTCATTCTCCCTCTCTCTGCCCTCCTCCACCCCTCCTCTCATTCTCCCTCTCCCCTCCTCCACCCATCCCCTCTTTCTCCCTGTTCTCTCATTCTCCCTCTCCCCCCTCCACCCCTCCTCTCTTTCTCCCTGTTCTCTCATTCTCCCTCTCTCTGCCCTCCTCCACCCCTCCTCTCTTTCTCCCTGTTCTCTCATTCTCCCTCTCTCTGCCCTCCTCCACCCCTCCTCTCATTCTCCCTCTCTCTGCCCTCCTCCACCCCCTCCTCTCTTTCTCCCTGTTCTCTCATTCTCCCTCTCTCTGCCCTCCTCCACCCCTCCTCTCTTTCTCCCTGTTCTCTCATTCTCCCTCTCTCTGCCCTCCTCCACCCCTCCTCTCTTTCTCCCTGTTCTCTCATTCTCCCTCTCTCTGCCCTCCTCCACCCCTCCTCTCTTTCTCCCTGTTCTCTCATTCTCCTCTCTCTGCCCTCCTCCACCCTCTCCTCTCATTCTCCCTCTCTCTGCCCTCCTCCACCCCTCCTCTCATTCTCCCTCTCTCTGCCCTCCTCCACCCCCTCTCTCTGCCCTCCTCCACCCCTCCTCTCATTCTCCCTCTCCCCTCCTCCACCCATCCCCTCTTTCTCCCTGTTCTCTCCCTCTCTCCCCTCCTCCACCCCTCCTCCTCCCTCCCCTCCTCCCTCCCCCCTCCTCCCTGTCCCCCCCTCCCCCTGTTCCCCCCTCCTCCCCCTCTCTCCCCTCCCTCCCCCTCCTCCACCCCTCCTCCCCTCCCTCCCCCTCCTCCCTGTTCTCTCCCTCCCCCTCCCCACCTCCTCCCTCCCCCCCTCCTCCACCCCTCCCTCCCCCTCCTCCCTGTTCTCTCCCTCCTCCCTCCCCCCTCCTCCCCTCCTCCCCCTCCTCCCCCTCCTCCCTCCTCCTCCCTCCTCCCTCCTCCTCCCTCCCCCCCTCCTCCCCTCCTCCCCCCCTTCTCCCTCCTCCCCTCCTCCCTCCCCTCCCTCCCCCTCCACCCCTCCTCCTCCCTGTTCCCCCCCTCCTCTCCTCCTCCCTCCTCCTCCCCTCCTCCTCCCCTCCTCCCTCCCTCCCTCCCCTCCACCCCTCCTCCCTCCCTCCCCTCCCTCCCTCCACCCCTCCTCCCTCCCTCCTCCACCCCTCCTCCCCCTCCTCCACCCCTCCTCCCCTCCACCCCCCTCCCCTCCTCCCCCTCCACCCCTCCCCTCCTCCCTCCTCCTCCCCTCCCCCCTCCTCCCCCTCCCTCCTCCCCTCCCTCCTCCCCCTCTCTCCCCTCCTCTAGATAAGTGTCCGGTGGACACGGCTAAGTTGACGGTGGTGGTGAACAACATAGCTGTGGCAGAACAGATAGGAGAGCTGTTTATCCACTGTAAATACGGCTGCCGGCTCTTAAACACCACCCCCACTTCCCCTAACGGGGGAGGGGCTTCCCCTGACGGGGCCGGAGGAGGCACTGCTGCTAGTCGGGGTGAAGGGACACCTAAGATGGGAGGACCTGGGAACTTTGAGGTTGATCCAATGGGCTGTCCTTTTACCATCAAGCTCACCACACGCAAGTAAGGGATTGAAACGTCACTTTGAGACTTTTGTTTAGTTAGTTATTGTTGCCGTTGTGATTTTGAAGAGGACAGTTCACTGTTCAACGTTTGTCCAGATGTTCTCAGACCTCAATAGGTGTCTGATGCAGAGACGAGTCTATAATTTAGGAATTCAGATGGAACGATCCCCTTTGCTGGTTAGACGTTTCAGGGAAACGATCCCCTTTGCTGGTTAGATGTTTCAGGGAAACGATCCCCTTTGCTGGTTAGACGTTTCAGGGAAACGATCCCCTTTGCTGGTTAGACGTTTCAGGGAAACGATCCCCTTTGCTGGTTAGACGTTTCAGGGAAACGATCCCCTTTGCTGGTTAGACGTTTCAGGGAAACGATCCCCTTTGCTGGTTAGACGTTTCAGGGAAACGATCCCCTTTGCTGGTTAGACGTTTCAGGGAAACGATCCCCTTTGCTGGTTAGACGTTTCAGGGAAACGATCCCCTTTGCTGGTTAGACGTCGGAGGGAAACGATCCCCTTTGCTGGTTAGACGTCGGAGGGAAACGATCCCCTTTGCTGGTTAGACGTTTCAGGGAAACGATCCCCTTTGCTGGTTAGGCGTTTCAGGGAAACGATCCCCTTTGCTGGTTAGGCGCTTCAGGGAAGCGATCCCCTTTGCTGGTTAGATCGCGTCGGAGGGAAACGATCCCCTTTGCGGTTAGACGTTTCAGGAAACGATCCCCTTTGCCGGTTAGACGCGTTTCAGGAAACGATCCCCTTTGCCGGTTAGGCGTTTCAGGGAAACGATCCCCTTTGCCGGTTAGACGTTTCAGGGAACGATCCCTTTGCGGTTAGGCGTTTCAGGGAAACGATCCCCTTTGCCGGTTAGGCGTTTCAGGAAACGATCCCTTTGCCGGTTAGACGTTTCAGGAAACGAACCCCTTTGCCGGTTAGGCGTTTCAGGGAAACGAACCCTTTGCCGGTTAGACGTCGGAGCGAACGATCCCCTTTGCCGGTTAGACGTCGGAGGGAAACGATCCCCTTTGCGGTTAGGCGTTTCAGGGAAACGATCCCCTTTGCCGGTTAGACGTTTCAGGATCCCCTTTGAAACGATCCCTTTGCGGTTAGGCGTTTCAGGAAACGATCCCTTTGCGGTTAGGCGTTTCAGGAAACGATCCCCTTTGCCGGTTAGGCGTTTCGGAGGGAAACGATCCCCTTTGCCGGTTAGACGTCGGAGGGAAACGATCCCCTTTGCCGGTTAGACGTCGGAGGGAAACGATCCCCTTTGCCGGTTAGACGTCGGAGGGAAACGATCCCCTTTGCCGGTTAGACGTCGGAGGGAAACGATCCCCTTTGCTGGTTAGACGTTTCAGGGAAACGATCCCCTTTGCTGGTTAGACGTCGGAGGGAAACGATCCCCTTTGCTGGTTAGACGTCGGAGGGAAACGATCCCCTTTGCTGGTTAGACGTTTCAGGGAAACGATCCCCTTTGCTGGTTAGACGTTTCAGGGAAACGATCCCCTTTGCTGGTTAGACGTTTCAGGGAAACGATCCCCTTTGCTGGTTAGACGTTTCAGGGAAACGATCCCCTTTGCTGGTTAGGCGTTTCATGGAAACGATCCCCTTTGCTGGTTAGGCGTTTCAGGGAAACGATCCCTTTGCTGGTTAGGCGTTTCAGGAAACGATCCCTTTGCTGGTTAGACGTTTCAGGGAAACGATCCCCTTTGCTGGTTAGACGTTTCAGGGAAACGATCCCCTTTGCTGGTTAGACGTCGGAGGGAAACGATCCCCTTTGCTGGTTAGACGTTTCAGGGAAACGATCCCCTTTGCTGGTTAGACGTTTCAGGGAAACGATCCCCTTTGCTGGTTAGACATCGGAGGGAAACGATCCCTTTGCTGGTTAGGCGTTTCAGGAAACGATCCCCTTTGCGGTTAGGCGTCGGAGGGAAACGATCCCCTTTGCGGTTAGACGTCGGAGGGAAACGATCCCCTTTGCGGTTAGACGTTTCAGGGAAACGATCCCCTTTGCCGGTTAGACGTTTCAGGGAAACGATCCCCTTTGCCGGTTAGACGTTTCAGGGAAACGATCCCCTTTGCCGGTTAGACGTTTCAGGGAAACGAACCCCTTTGCCGGTTAGACGTCGGAGCGGAACGATCCCCTTTGCCGGTTAGACGTCGGAGGGAAACGATCCCCTTTGCCGGTTAGACGTTTCAGGGAAACGATCCCCTTTGCAGGTTAGACGTTTCAGGGAAACGATCCCCTTTGCCGGTTAGGCGTCGGAGGGAAACGATCCCCTTTGCCGGTTAGGCGTCGGAGGAAACGATCCCCTTTGCGGTTAGGCGTCGGAGGGAAGCGATCCCCTTTGCCGGTTAGGCGTTTCAGGGAAACGATCCCCTTTGCCGGTTAGGCGTTTCAGGAAACGATCCTTTGCCGGTTAGGCGTTTCAGGGGAAACGATCCCCTTTGCCGGTTAGGCGTTTCAGGAAACGAACCCTTTGCCGGTTAGGCGTTTCGGAGCGGAACGATCCCCTTTGCCGGTTAGATGTTGGAGGGAAACGATCCCCTTTGCCGGTTAGACGTTTCAGGGAAACGATCCCCTTTGCCGGTTAGACGTTTCAGGGAAACGATCCCCTTTGCCGGTTAGACGTTTCAGGGAAACGATCCCCTTTGCCGGTTAGACGTTTCAGGGAAACGATCCCCTTTGCCGGTTAGACGTCGGAGGGAAACGATCCCCTTTGCTGGTTAGACGTTTCAGGGAAACGATCCCCTTTGCCGGTTAGACGTCGGAGGGAAACGATCCCCTTTGCCGGTTAGACGTCGGAGGGAACTATCCCCTTTGCCGGTTAGACGTCGGAGGGAAACGATCCCCTTTGGTGGTTAGACGTTTCAGGAAACGACCCCCTTTGCTGGTTAGACGTCGGAGGGAACTATCCCCTTTGCTGGTTAGACGTCGGAGGGAAACGATCCCCTTTGGTGGTTAGACGTTTCAGGGAAACGATCCCCTTTGGTGGTTAGACGTTTCAGGGAAACGATCCCCTTTGCTGGTTAGACGTTTCAGTGAAACGATCCCCTTTGCTGGTTAGACGTTTCAGGGAAACGATCCCCTTTGCTGGTTAGACGTTTCAGGGAAACGATCCCCTTTGCTGGTTAGACTTTTCAGGGCAACGATCCACTTTGCTGGTTAGACGTTTCAGGGAAACGATCCCCTTTGCTGGTTAGACGTCGGAGGGAAACGATCCCCTTTGCTGGTTAGACGTTTCAGGGAAACGATCCCTTTTGCTGGTTAGACGTTTCAGGGAAACGATCCCTTTGCCGGTTAGGCGTTTCAGGGAGACGATCCCCTTTGCCGGTTAGGCGTTTCAGGAAACGATCCCTTTGCGGTTAGGCGTTTCAGGGAAACGATCCCCTTTGCCGGTTAGACGTTTCAGGAAACGATCCCCTTTGCGGTTAGGCGTTTCAGGGAAACGATCCCTTTGCCGGTTAGGCGTTTCAGGGAAACGATCCCTTTGCGGTTAGGCGTTTCAGGAAACGATCCCCTTTGCGGTTAGGCGTTTCAGGGAAACGAACCCTTTGCCGGTTAGGCGTCGGAGGGAAACGATCCTTTGGTGGTTAGGCGTTTCAGGGAAACGATCCCCTTTGCCGGTTAGACGCGTTTCAGGGAAACGATCCCTTTGCGGTTAGGCGTTTCAGGAAACGATCCCCTTTGCCGGTTAGGCGTTTCAGGAAACGTCCCTTTGCCGGTTAGACGTTTCAGGGAAACGATCCCCTTTGCGGTTAGGCGTTTCAGGGAAACGATCCCTTTGCCGGTTAGGCGTTTCAGGAAAGCGATCCCCTTTGCGGTTAGACGTTTCAGGAAACGATCCCCTTTGCCGGTTAGACGTTTCAGGGAAACGAACCCTTTGCTGGTTAGGCGTTTCAGGAAACGAACCCTTTGCCGGTTAGACGTTTCAGGGAAACGAACCCTTTGCCGGTTAGACGTCGGAGCGGAACGATCCCTTTGCTGGTTAGGCGTCGGAGGGAAACGATCCCCTTTGCCGGTTAGACGTTTCAGGGAAACGATCCCCTTTGCGGTTAGGCGTTTCAGGGAAGCGATCCCCTTTGCCGGTTAGGCGTTTCAGGAAACGATCCCCTTTGCCGGTTAGACGTTTCAGGAAACGATCCCCTTTGCCGGTTAGACGTTTCAGGAAACGATCCCCTTTGCTGGTTAGACGTTTCAGGAAACGATCCCTTTGCTGGTTAGACGTCGGAGGGAAACGATCCCCTTTGCCGGTTAGGCGTTTCGGAGGGAAACGATCCCCTTTGCCGGTTAGGCGTCGGAGGGAAACGATCCCTTTGCCGGTTAGACGTCGGAGGGAAACGATCCCCTTTGCTGGTTAGGCGTTTCAGGAAACGATCCCCTTTGCTGGTTAGGCGTTTCAGGGAAACGATCCCCTTTGCTGGTTAGGCGTCGGAGGGAAACGATCCCCTTTGCTGGTTAGGCGTTTCAGGGAAACGATCCCCTTTGCTGGTTAGGCGTTTCAGGAAACGATCCCCTTTGCTGGTTAGGCGTTTCAGGGAAGCGATCCCCTTTGCTGGTTAGGCGTTTCATGGAAACGATCCCCTTTGCTGGTTAGGCGTTTCAGGGAAACGATCCCTTTGCTGGTTAGGCGTTTCAGGAAACGATCCCCTTTGCTGGTTAGGCGTTTCAGGGAAACGATCCCTTTGCTGGTTAGGCGTTTCAGGGAAACGATCCCTTTGCTGGTTAGGCGTTTCGGAGGAAACGATCCCCTTTGCTGGTTAGACGTTTCAGGGAAGCGATCCCCTTTGCTGGTTAGGCGTTTCAGGGAAACGATCCCTTTGCTGGTTAGACATCGGAGGGAAACGATCCCTTTGCCGGTTAGGCGTTTCAGGGAAACGATCCCTTTGCCGGTTAGACGTCGGAGGGAAACGATCCCCTTTGCCGGTTAGGCGTTTCGGGAAACGATCCCCTTTGCCGGTTAGACGTTTCAGGAAAGCGATCCCCTTTGCCGGTTAGGCGTTTCAGGGAAACGATCCCCTTTGCCGGTTAGGCGTTTCAGGGAAACGAACCCTTTGCCGGTTAGGCGTCGGAGCGGAGCGATCCCTTTGCCGGTTAGGCGTCGAGGGAAACGATCCCCTTTGCCGGTTAGACGTTTCGGAAAGCGATCCCCTTTGCCGGTTAGGCGTTTCAGGGAAACGATCCCTTTGCCGGTTAGACGTCGGAGGAAACGATCCCCTTTGCTGGTTAGGCGTCGGAGGAAACGATCCCCTTTGCCGGTTAGGCGTCGGAGGAAACGATCCCCTTTGCCGGTTA
Organism: Oncorhynchus nerka; assembly: GCF_034236695.1. NCBI lineage: Eukaryota > Metazoa > Chordata > Actinopteri > Salmoniformes > Salmonidae > Oncorhynchus > Oncorhynchus nerka. Next base: position 50,966 of record NW_027040415.1, on the reverse strand, counting down.
GGCGTTTCAGGGAAACGATCCCCTTTGCCGGTTAGGCGTTTCAGGAAACGATCCCCTTTGCCGGTTAGGCGTTTCAGGAAACGAACCCCTTTGCCGGTTAGACGTTTCCCCTTTGCCGGTTAGATGTTGGAGGGAAACGATCCCTTTGCCGGTTAGGCGTTTCAGGAAACGATCCCCTTTGCTGGTTAGGCGTTTCAGGAAGCGATCCCCTTTGCGGTTAGGCGTTTCAGGAAACGATCCCTTTGCGATCCCCCTTTGCTGGTTAGGCGTTTCAGGAAACGATCCCCTTTGCCGGTTAGGCGTTTCGGAGGGAAGCGATCCCTTTGCTGGTTAGGCGTCGGAGGGAACTATCCCCTTTGCCGGTTAGACGTCGGAGGGAAACGATCCCCTTTGGTGGTTAGACGTTTCAGGAAACGACCCCCTTTGCTGGTTAGACGTCGGAGGAACTATCCCCTTTGCTGGTTAGGCGTCGGAGGAAGCGATCCCCTTTGGTGGTTAGGCGTTTCAGGGAAGCGATCCCCTTTGGTGGTTAGGCGTTTCAGGGAAACGATCCCCTTTGCTGGTTAGGCGTTTCAGTGAAACGATCCCTTTGCTGGTTAGGCGTTTCAGGAAAGCGATCCCCTTTGCTGGTTAGGCGTTTCAGGGAAACGATCCCCTTTGCTGGTTAGACTTTTCAGGGCAACGATCCACTTTGCTGGTTAGACGTTTCAGGAAACGATCCCCTTTGCTGGTTAGGCGTTTCGGAGGGAAACGATCCCCTTTGCTGGTTAGGCGTTTCAGGAAACGATCCCTTTTGCTGGTTAGGCGTTTCAGGGAAACGATCCCTTTGCTGGTTAGGCGTTTCAGGGAGCGATCCCCTTTGCTGGTTAGGCGTTTCAGGGAAGCGATCCCTTTGCCGGTTAGGCGTTTCAGGAAACGATCCCCTTTGCTGGTTAGGCGTTTCAGGGAAGCGATCCCTTTGCTGGTTAGGCGTTTCAGGGAAGCGATCCCCTTTGCTGGTTAGGCGTTTCAGGAAACGATCCCCTTTGCGGTTAGGCGTTTCAGGGAAACGATCCCCTTTGCTGGTTAGGCGTTTCAGGGAAAGAAGGGAAACGATCCCCTTTGCGGTTAGGCGTTTCAGGAAGCGATCCCCTTTGCGGTTAGGCGTTTCAGAAGCGATCCCTTTGCGGTTAGGCGTTTCAGGGAAACGATCCCCTTTGCCGGTTAGGCGTTTCAGGAAACGATCCCCTTTGCGGTTAGGCGTTTCAGGGAAGCGATCCCCTTTGCCGGTTAGGCGTTTCAGGGAAGCGATCCCCTTTGCGGTTAGGCGTTTCGGAGGAAACGATCCCCTTTGCGGTTAGGCGTTTCGGAGGGAAACGATCCCCTTTGCTGGTTAGGCGTCGGAGGGAAACGATCCCCTTTGCCGGTTAGACGTCGGAGGGAAACGATCCCCTTTGCCGGTTAGGCGTCGGAGGGAAGCGATCCCCTTTGCGGTTAGGCGTTTCGGAAACGATCCCCTTTGCCGGTTAGGCGTTTCAGGAAACGATCCCTTTGCGGTTAGGCGTTTCGGAGGAAAACGATCCCTTTGCGGTTAGGCGTTTCAGGGAAACGATCCCCTTTGCGGTTAGGCGTTTCAGGGAAACGATCCCCTTTGCCGGTTAGGCGTTTCAGGAAGCGATCCCCTTGCGGTTAGGCGTTTCAGGAAACGATCCCCTTTGCCGGTTAGACGTTTCAGGAAACGATCCCTTTGCCGGTTAGGCGTTTCAGGGAAACGATCCCCTTTGCCGGTTAGGCGTCGGAGGGAAACGATCCCCTTTGCTGGTTAGGCGTCGGAGGGAAACGATCCCCTTTGCTGGTTAGGCGTTTCAGGGAAGCGATCCCCTTTGCGGTTAGGCGTTTCAGGAAGCGATCCCCTTTGCGGTTAGGCGTTTCAGGGAAACGATCCCTTTGCGGTTAGGCGTTTCAGGAAACGATCCCTTTGCCGGTTAGGCGTTTCAGGGAAAGCGATCCCCTTTGCCGGTTAGACGTTTCAGGAAACGATCCCTTTGCCGGTTAGGCGTTTCAGGAAGCGATCCCCTTTGCGGTTAGGCGTCCCCCTTTGCGGTTAGGCGTTTCAGGAAACGATCCCCTTTGCCGGTTAGACGTTTCAGGAAACGATCCCCTTTGCGGTTAGGCGTTTCGGAGGGAAACGATCCCCTTTGCTGGTTAGGCGTTTCGGAGGGAAACGATCCCCTTTGCTGGTTAGGCGTTTCAGGAAACGATCCCTTTGCTGGTTAGGCGTTTCGGGAAACGATCCCCTTTGCTGGTTAGGCGTTTCGGAGGGAAACGATCCCCTTTGCTGGTTAGGCGTTTCAGGGAAACGATCCCCTTTGCCGGTTAGGCGTTTCAGGAAACGATCCCTTTGCGGTTAGGCGTTTCAGGATCCCTTTGCCGGTTAGGCGTCGGAGGGAACTATCCCCTTTGCTGGTTAGACGTCGGAGGAAACGATCCCCTTTGGTGATTAGGCGTTTCAGGAAACGATCCCCTTTGGTGGTTAGGCGTTTCAGGAAACGACCCCTTTGCTGGTTAGACGTCGGAGGGAACTATCCCCTTTGCTGGTTAGGCGTCGGAGGGAAGCGATCCCCTTTGGTGGTTAGGCGTTTCAGTGAAACGATCCCCTTTGCTGGTTAGGCGTTTCAGGGAACGATCCCTTTGCTGGTTAGGCGTTTCAGGAAACGATCCCCTTTGCTGGTTAGGCGTTTCAGGCAACGATCCACTTTGCTGGTTAGGCGTTTCAGGAAAGCGATCCCCTTTGCTGGTTAGGCGTCGGAGGAAACGATCCCCTTTGCTGGTTAGGCGTTTCAGGGAACGATCCCCTTTGCTGGTTAGGCGTTTCAGGGGAACGATCCCTTTGCTGGTTAGGCGTTTCAGGAGACGATCCCCTTTGCGGTTAGGCGTTTCAGGGAACGATCCCTTTGCGGTTAGGCGTTTCAGGAAACGATCCCCTTTGCCGGTTAGGCGTTTCAGGGAAACGATCCCTTTGCCGGTTAGGCGTTTCAGGGAAACGATCCCCTTTGCCGGTTAGGCGTTTCAGGGAAACGATCCCTTTGCCGGTTAGGCGTTTCAGGAAACGAACCCCTTTGCAGGTTAGAAGCGATCCCCTTTGCCGGTTAGACGTGGAGGAAACGATCCCCTTTGGTTAGACGTTTCAGGGAAACGTCCCCTTTGCGGTTAGGCGTTTCAGGAACGATCCCCTTTGCGGTTAGGCGTTTCAGGGAAAGCGATCCCTTTGCGGTTAGGCGTTTCAGGAAAGCGATCCCCTTTGCCGGTTAGGCGTTTCAGGAAACGATCCCCTTTGCTGGTTAGACGTCGGAGGGAACGATCCCCTTTGCGGTTAGACGTCGGAGGGAAACGATCCTCTTTGCCGGTTAGACGTCGGAGGGAAGCGATCCCCTTTGCCGGTTAGGCGTTTCAGGAAACGATCCCCTTTGCCGGTTAGGCGTTTCAGGAAACGATCCCTTTGCCGGTTAGGCGTTTCAGGAAAGCGATCCCCTTTGCGGTTAGGCGTTTCAGGAACGATCCCTTTGCTGGTTAGGCGTTTCAGGGAAACGATCCCCTTTGCCGGTTAGGTTTCAGGGAAACGATCCCTTTGCCGGTTAGGCGTTTCAGGGAAACGATCCCCTTTGCCGGTTAGGCGTTTCAGGAAACGATCCCTTTGCTGGTTAGACATCGGAGGGAAACGATCCCCTTTGCTGGTTAGTTTCAGGGAAACGTCCCCTTCCGGTTAGGTCGGAGGGAAACGATCCCCTTTGCTGGTTAGACGTCGGAGGGAAACGATCCCCTTTGCTGGTTAGGCGTTTCAGGAAACGATCCCCTTTGCCGGTTAGACGTCGGAGGAAACGATCCCCTTTGCCGGTTAGGCGTCGGAGGGAAACGATCCCCTTTGCGGTTAGGCGTTTCAGGAAGCGATCCCCTTTGCGGTTAGGCGTTTCAGGAAACGATCCCCTTTGGTGGTTAGGCGTTTCAGGGAAACGATCCCCTTTGCTGGTTAGACGTCGGAGGGAACTATCCCTTTGCTGGTTAGGCGTTTCGGAGGAAACGATCCCTTTGGTGGTTAGGCGTTTCAGGGAAGCGATCCCCTTTGCTGGTTAGGCGTTTCGGAGGGAACTATCCCCTTTGCTGGTTAGGCGTCGGAGGAAACGATCCCTTTGGTGGTTAGGCGTTTCAGGGAAGCGATCCCCTTTGGGTTAGGCGTTTCAGGAAACGACCCCCTTTGCTGGTTAGGCGTCGGAGGAACTATCCCCTTTGCTGGTTAGGCGTCGGAGGGAAACGATCCCTTTGGTGGTTAGGCGTTTCAGGGAAACGATCCCCTTTGCTGGTTAGGCGTTTCAGGAAACGATCCCCTTTGCTGGTTAGGCGTTTCAGGAAGCGATCCCCTTTGCTGGTTAGGCGTTTCAGGAAGCGATCCCTTTGCTGGTTAGGCGTTTCAGGGAAGCGATCCCTTTGCTGGTTAGGCGTTTCAGGGAAACGATCCCTTTGCTGGTTAGGCGTTTCAGGGAAGCGATCCCTTTGCTGGTTAGGCGTTTCAGGGAAACGATCCCTTTGCTGGTTAGGCGTTTCAGGGAAACGATCCCTTTGCTGGTTAGGCGTTTCAGGAAACGATCCCCTTTGCTGGTTAGGCGTTTCGGAGGGAAACGATCCCCTTTGCTGGTTAGGCGTTTCAGGGAAACGTTTGCTTTTAGGCGTCGGAGGGAAACGATCCCCTTTGCTGGTTAGGCGTTTCAGGGAAACGATCCCCTTTGCTGGTTAGGCGTTTCAGGGAAACGATCCTCTTTGCTGGTTAGGCGTTTCAGGGAACGATCCCCTTTGCTGGTTAGGCGTTTCAGGAAACGATCCCCTTTGCTGGTTAGGCGTTTCAGGGAAACGATCCCTTTGCTGGTTAGACGTTTCAGGAAACGAACCCCTTTGCTGGTTAGGCGTTTCGGGAAACGATCCCCTTTGGTGATTAGGCGTTTCAGGGAAACGATCCCTTTGGTGGTTAGGCGTTTCAGGAAACGACCCCTTTGCTGGTTAGACGTCGGAGGAACTATCCCCTTTGCTGGTTAGGCGTCGGAGGGAAACGATCCCCTTTGGTGGTTAGGCGTTTCAGGAAACGATCCCCTTTGGTGGTTAGGCGTTTCAGGGAAAGCGATCCCCTTTGCTGGTTAGGCGTTTCAGGAAACGATCCCCTTTGGTGGTTAGGCGTTTCAGGAAACGATCCCCTTTGGTGGTTAGGCGTTTCAGGAAAGCGATCCCCTTTGGTGGTTAGGCGTTTCAGGAAACGATCCCTTTGCTGGTTAGGCGTCGGAGGAACTATCCCCTTTGCTGGTTAGGCGTCGGAGGAAACGATCCCCTTTGGTGGTTAGGCGTTTCAGTGAAAGCGATCCCCTTTGCTGGTTAGGCGTTTCAGGGAAACGATCCCCTTTGCTGGTTAGGCGTTTCAGGGCAACGATCCACTTTGCTGGTTAGGCGTTTCAGGAAACGATCCCCTTTGCTGGTTAGGCGTCGGAGGGAAACGATCCCCTTTGCTGGTTAGGCGTTTCAGGAACGATCCCCTTTGCTGGTTAGACGTTTCAGGGAAACGATCCCTTTGCCGGTTAGGCGTTTCAGGGAAACGATCCCTTTGCGGTTAGGCGTTTCAGGAAGCGATCCCTTTGCGGTTAGGCGTTTCAGGGAGCGATCCCCTTTGCCGGTTAGGCGTTTCAGGAAGCGATCCCCTTTGCTGGTTAGGCGTTTCAGGAAACGATCCCCTTTGCTGGTTAGGCGTTTCAGGAAACGATCCCTTTGCCGGTTAGGCGTTTCCGATCCCTTTGCGGTTAGGCGTTTCAGGAAGCGAACCCCTTTGCGGTTAGGCGTCGGAGCGGAACGATCCCCTTTGCCGGTTAGGCGTCGGAGGGAAACGATCCCCTTTGCGGTTAGGCGTTTCAGGAAAGCGATCCCCTTTGCGGTTAGGCGTTTCAGGGAAACGATCCCCTTTGCGGTTAGGCGTTTCAGGAAACGATCCCTTTGCGGTTAGGCGTTTCAGGGAAGCGATCCCTTTGCGGTTAGGCGTTTCAGGAAGCGATCCCCTTTGCGGTTAGGCGTTTCAGGGAAACGATCCCCTTTGCGGTTAGGCGTTTCAGGGAAGCGATCCCCTTTGCCGGTTAGACGTCGGAGGGAAACGATCCCCTTTGCCGGTTAGGCGTTTCGGAGGGAAACGATCCCCTTTGCGGTTAGGCGTCGGAGGGAAACGATCCCCTTTGCGGTTAGGCGTTTCGGTTAGGCGTTTCAGGAAGCGATCCCCTTTGCGGTTAGGCGTTTCAGGAAACGATCCCTTTGCGGTTAGGCGTTTCAGGGAAACGATCCCCTTTGCCGGTTAGGCGTTTCAGGAAACGATCCCCTTTGCCGGTTAGGCGTTTCAGGGAAACGATCCCCTTTGCCGGTTAGACGTTTCAGGGAAACGATCCCCTTTGCTGGTTAGACATCGGAGGGAAACGATCCCCTTTGCTGGTTAGACGTTTCAGGGAAACGATCCCCTTTGCCGGTTAGACGTCGGAGGGAAACGATCCCCTTTGCCGGTTAGACGTCGGAGGGAAACGATCCCCTTTGCCGGTTAGGCGTTTCAGGAAACGATCCCCTTTGCCGGTTAGGCGTCCCCTTTGCGGTTAGGCGTCGGAGGAAACGATCCCCTTTGCTGGTTAGGCGTTTCAGGAAGCGATCCCCTTTGCGGTTAGGCGTTTCAGGAAACGATCCCTTTGCCGGTTAGGCGTTTCAGGGAACGATCCCTTTGCCGGTTAGACGTTAGGCTATCCCCTTTGCCGGTTAGGGTCGGAGGGAAACGATCCCCTTTGGTGATTAGGCGTTTCAGGGAAGCGATCCCCTTTGGTGGTTAGGCGTTTCAGAGAAACGACCCCTTTGCTGGTTAGACGTCGGAGGAACTATCCCCTTTGCTGGTTAGGCGTCGGAGGGAAGCGATCCCTTTGGTGGTTAGGCGTTTCAGGAAACGATCCCCTTTGGTGGTTAGGCGTTTCAGGAAACGATCCCCTTTGGTGGTTAGGCGTTTCAGGAAACGATCCCCTTTGCTGGTTAGGCGTGGTTAGACGTCGGAGGGAAACGATCCCCTTTGCTGGTTAGGCGTTTCAGTGAAACGATCCCCTTTGCTGGTTAGGCGTTTCAGGAAACGATCCCCTTTGCTGGTTAGACGTCGGAGGGAAACGATCCCCTTTGGTGATTAGGCGTTTCAGAGAAACGATCCCCTTTGCTGGTTAGGCGTTTCAGGAAACGATCCCCTTTGCTGGTTAGGCGTTATCCCCTTTGCTGGTTAGACGTCGGAGGGAAACGATCCCCTTTGGTGGTTAGGCGTTATCCCCTTTGGTGGTTAGACGTTTCAGGGAAGCGATCCCCTTTGCTGGTTAGGCGTTTCAGGGAAACGATCCCCTTTGGTGGTTAGGCGTTTCAGGGAAACGATCCCCTTTGCTGGTTAGGCGTTATCCCCTTTGCTGGTTAGGGAAACGATCCCCTTTGGTGGTTAGGCGTTTCAGGGGAAACGATCCCCTTTGCTGGTTAGACGTCGGAGGGAACTATCCCCTTTGCTGGTTAGGCGTCGGAGGAAGCGATCCCCTTTGGTGGTTAGGCGTTTCAGGGAAACGATCCCCTTTGGTGGTTAGGCGTTTCAGGAAACGACCCCTTTGCTGGTTAGGCGTCGGAGGAACTATCCCCTTTGCTGGTTAGACGTCGGAGGGAAACGATCCCCTTTGGTGGTTAGGCGTTTCAGGAAACGATCCCCTTTGGTGGTTAGGCGTTTCAGGGAAGCGATCCCCTTTGCTGGTTAGGCGTTTCAGGGAAAGCGATCCCCTTTGGTGGTTAGGCGTTTCAGGGAAACGATCCCCTTTGCTGGTTAGGCGTTTCAGGGAAGCGATCCCCTTTGCTGGTTAGGCGTTTCAGGGAAGCGATCCCCTTTGCTGGTTAGGCGTTTCAGGAAACGATCCCTTTGCTGGTTAGGCGTTTCAGGGAAACGATCCCCTTTGCTGGTTAGGCGTTTCAGGGAAACGATCCCTTTGCTGGTTAGGCGTTTCAGGGAAGCGATCCCTTTGCTGGTTAGGCGTCGGAGGGAAACGATCCCCTTTGCTGGTTAGGCGTTTCAGGGAAAACGACCCCCTTTGCTGTTTAGGCGTTTCGGAGGGAAGCGATCCCCTTTGCTGGTTAGGCGTTTCAGGGAAACGATCCCCTTTGCTGGTTAGGCGTTTCAGGAAGCGATCCTCTTTGCTGGTTAGGCGTTTCAGGGAACGATCCCCTTTGCTGGTTAGGCGTTTCAGGAAACGATCCCCTTTGCTGGTTAGGCGTTTCAGGGAAACGATCCCCTTTGCTGGTTAGGCGTTTCAGGAAACGAACCCTTTGCTGGTTAGGCGTCGGAGGGAAACGATCCCCTTTGGTGATTAGGCGTTTCAGGGAAGCGATCCCCTTTGCTGGTTAGGCGTTTCAGGAAACGACCCTTTGCTGGTTAGGCGTCGGAGGGAACTATCCCCTTTGCTGGTTAGGCGTCGGAGGGAAACGATCCCCTTTGGTGGTTAGGCGTTTCAGGGAAACGATCCCCTTTGGTGGTTAGGCGTTTCAGGAAACGATCCCCTTTGCTGGTTAGGCGTTTCAGGAAGCGATCCCTTTGGTGGTTAGGCGTTTCAGGGAAACGATCCCCTTTGGTGGTTAGGCGTTTCAGGGAAAGCGATCCCTTTGGTGGTTAGACGTTTCAGGGAAACGATCCCCTTTGCTGGTTAGACGTCGGAGGAACTATCCCCTTTGCTGGTTAGGCGTCGGAGGGAAACGATCCCCTTTGGTGGTTAGGCGTTTCAGTGAAACGATCCCCTTTGCTGGTTAGGCGTTTCGGGAAACGATCCCCTTTGCTGGTTAGGCGTTTCAGGGCAACGATCCACTTTGCTGGTTAGGCGTTTCAGGAAACGATCCCCTTTGCTGGTTAGGCGTCGGAGGGAAACGATCCCCTTTGCTGGTTAGGCGTTTCAGGAACGATCCCCTTTGCTGGTTAGGCGTTTCAGGGAAACGATCCCTTTGCCGGTTAGGCGTTTCAGGAAAAGCGATCCCTTTGCGGTTAGGCGTTTCAGGAGACGATCCCCTTTGCCGGTTAGGCGTTTCAGGGAGACGATCCCCTTTGCCGGTTAGACGTTTCAGGAGCGATCCCCTTTGCGGTTAGGCGTTTCAGGAAGCGATCCCCTTTGCTGGTTAGGCGTTTCAGGGAAACGATCCCTTTGCCGGTTAGACGTTTCAGGGAAACGATCCCCTTTGCTGGTTAGGCGTTTCAGGAAACGAACCCCTTTGCCGGTTAGGCGTCGGAGCGAACGATCCCCTTTGCCGGTTAGACGTCGGAGGGAAACGATCCCCTTTGCGGTTAGGCGTTTCAGGGAAGCGATCCCTTTGCTGGTTAGGCGTTTCAGGGAAACGATCCCTTTGCGGTTAGGCGTTTCAGGAAACGATCCCTTTGCCGGTTAGGCGTTTCAGGGAAAGCGATCCCTTTGCCGGTTAGGCGTTTCAGGAAACGATCCCTTTGCCGGTTAGGCGTTTCAGGAAGCGATCCCCTTTGCTGGTTAGGCGTCGGAGGGAAACGATCCCTTTGCTGGTTAGGCGTCGGAGGGAAACGATCCCCTTTGCGGTTAGGCGTCGGAGGGAAACGATCCCCTTTGCCGGTTAGGCGTCGGAGGGAAACGATCCCCTTTGCTGGTTAGGCGTTTCAGGGAAGCGATCCCCTTTGCCGGTTAGGCGTTTCAGGGAAGCGATCCCTTTGCGGTTAGGCGTTTCAGGAAACGATCCCCTTTGCCGGTTAGGCGTTTCAGGAAACGATCCCTTTGCGGTTAGGCGTTTCAGGGAAACGATCCCCTTTGCCGGTTAGGCGTTTCAGGGAAACGATCCCCTTTGCCGGTTAGGCGTTTCAGGAAACGATCCCCTTTGCCGGTTAGACATCGGAGGAAACGATCCCCTTTGCTGGTTAGGCGTTTCAGGGAAACGATCCCCTTTGCGGTTAGGCGTCGGAGGGAAACGATCCCCTTTGCCGGTTAGACGTCGGAGGAAACGATCCCCTTTGCTGGTTAGGCGTTTCAGGGAAGCGATCCCTTTGCCGGTTAGACGTCGGAGGGAAACGATCCCCTTTGCCGGTTAGACGTCGGAGGGAAGCGATCCCCTTTGCCGGTTAGGCGTTTCAGGGAAGCGATCCCCTTTGCCGGTTAGGCGTTTCAGGAAGCGATCCCCTTTGCGGTTAGGCGTTTCAGGGAAACGATCCCCTTTGCCGGTTAGGCGTCGGAGGAACTATCCCTTTGCCGGTTAGGCGTCGGAGGGAAACGATCCCCTTTGGTGATTAGGCGTTTCGGGAAACGATCCCCTTTGGTGGTTAGGCGTTTCAAGAAACGACCCCTTTGCTGGTTAGGCGTCGGAGGAACTATCCCCTTTGCTGGTTAGACGTCGGAGGGAAACGATCCCCTTTGGTGGTTAGGCGTTTCAGGGAAACGATCCTTTGGTGGTTAGACGTTTCAGGAAACGATCCCCTTTGGTGGTTAGGCGTTTCAGGAAACGATCCCCTTTGCTGGTTAGACGTCGGAGGGAACTATCCCCTTTGCTGGTTAGACGTCGGAGGAAACGATCCCCTTTGGTGGTTAGGCGTTTCAGTGAAACGATCCCCTTTGCTGGTTAGACGTTTCAGGGAAACGATCCCCTTTGCTGGTTAGGCGTTTCAGGAAACGATCCCCTTTGCTGGTTAGGCGTTTCAGGGCAACGATCCCTTTGCTGGTTAGGCGTTTCAGGAAACGATCCCCTTTGCTGGTTAGGCGTTTCGGAGGGAAACGATCCCCTTTGCTGGTTAGGTTTCAGGAACGATCCCTTTGCTGGTTAGGCTTTCAGGGAAACGATCCCTTTTGCTGGTTAGACGTTTCAGGGAAACGATCCCTTTGCCGGTTAGACGTTTCAGGGAGACGATCCCTTTGCCGGTTAGGCGTTTCAGGGAAACGATCCCTTTGCTGGTTAGGCGTTTCAGGAAACGATCCCCTTTGCTGGTTAGGCGTTTCAGGGAAACGATCCCTTTGCCGGTTAGACGTTTCAGGGAAACGATCCCCTTTGCTGGTTAGACGTTTCAGGGAAACGATCCCTTTGCTGGTTAGACGTTTCAGGAAACGATCCCTTTGCCGGTTAGACGTTTCGGAGGGAAACGATCCCCTTTGCTGGTTAGGCGTCGGAGGGAAACGATCCCCTTTGCCGGTTAGGCGTTTCGGAGGGAACGATCCCCTTTGCCGGTTAGACGTCGGAGGGAAACGATCCCCTTTGCCGGTTAGACGTTTCAGGGAAACGATCCCCTTTGCCGGTTAGGCGTTTCAGGGAAACGATCCCTTTGCCGGTTAGGCGTTTCAGGGAAACGATCCCCTTTGCCGGTTAGGCGTTTCAGGAAACGATCCCCTTTGCCGGTTAGGCGTTTCAGGAAACGATCCCCTTTGCCGTTAGACGTTTCAGGAAACGATCCCCTTTGCAGGTTTCAGGAAACGATCCCCTTTGCCGGTTAGACATCGGAGGGAAACGATCCCCTTTGCTGGTTAGACGTTTCAGGGAAACGATCCCCTTTGCCGGTTAGACGTCGGAGGGAAACGATCCCCTTTGCCGGTTAGACGTCGGAGGGAAACGATCCCCTTTGCTGGTTAGACGTTTCAGGGAAACGATCCCCTTTGCCGGTTAGACGTCGGAGGGAAACGATCCCCTTTGCTGGTTAGACGTCGGAGGGAAACGATCCCCTTTGCCGGTTAGACGTTTCAGGGAAACGATCCCCTTTGCCGGTTAGACGTTTCAGGGAAACGATCCCTTTGCTTAGACGTTTCAGGGAAACGATCCCTTTGCCGGTTAGACGTCGGAGGGAACTATCCCCTTTGCCGGTTAGACGTCGGAGGGAAACGATCCCCTTTGGTGATTAGACGTTTCAGGGAAACGATCCCCTTTGGTGGTTAGACGTTTCAAGAAACGACCCCCTTTGCTGGTTAGACGTCGGAGGGAACTATCCCCTTTGCTGGTTAGACGTCGGAGGGAAACGATCCCCTTTGGTGGTTAGACGTTTCAGGGAAACGATCCCCTTTGGTGGTTAGACGTTTCAGGGAAACGATCCCCTTTGCTGGTTAGACGTTTCAGGGAAACGATCCCCTTTGGTGGTTAGACGTTTCAGGGAAACGATCCCCTTTGGTGGTTAGACGTTTCAGGGAAACGATCCCCTTTGCTGGTTAGACGTCGGAGGGAACTATCCCCTTTGCTGGTTAGACGTCGGAGGGAAACGATCCCCTTTGGTGGTTAGACGTTTCAGTGAAACGATCCCCTTTGCTGGTTAGACGTTTCAGGGAAACGATCCCCTTTGCTGGTTAGACGTTTCAGGGAAACGATCCCCTTTGCTGGTTAGACGTTTCAGGGCAACGATCCACTTTGCTGGTTAGACGTTTCAGGGAAACGATCCCCTTTGCTGGTTAGACGTCGGAGGGAAACGATCCCCTTTGCTGGTTAGACGTTTCAGGGAACGATCCCCTTTGCTGGTTAGACGTTTCAGGGAAACGATCCCTTTTGCTGGTTAGACGTTTCAGGGAAACGATCCCTTTTGCCGGTTAGACGTTTCAGGGAGACGATCCCCTTTGCCGGTTAGACGTTTCAGGGAGACGATCCCCTTTGCCGGTTAGACGTTTCAGGGAGACGATCCCCTTTGCCGGTTAGACGTTTCAGGGAAACGATCCCCTTTGCCGGTTAGACGTTTCAGGGAAACGATCCCCTTTGCCGGTTAGACGTTTCAGGGAAACGATCCCCTTTGCCGGTTAGACGTTTCGGAGGAAACGATCCCCTTTGCCGGTTAGACGTTTCAGGAAACGAACCCTTTGCCGGTTAGGCGTTTCGGAGCCGAACGATCCCCTTTGCCGGTTAGACGCCGGAGGAAACGATCCCCTTTGCCGGTTAGACGTTTCAGGAAACGATCCCCTTTGCCGGTTAGGCGCTTCAGGAAACGATCCCCTTTGCCGGTTAGACGTTTCAGGAAACGATCCCCTTTGCCGGGTTAGACGTTTCAGGGAAACGATCCCTTTGCCGGTTAGACGTTTCAGGAAACGATCCCTTTGCCGGTTAGACGTTTCAGGAAACGATCCCCTTTGCCGGTTAGACGTCGGAGGGAAACGATCCCCTTTGCCGGTTAGACGTCGGAGGGAAACGATCCCCTTTGCCGGTTAGACGTCGGAGGGAAACGATCCCCTTTGCCGGTTAGACGTCGGAGGGAAACGATCCCCTTTGCCGGTTAGACGTCGGAGGGAAACGATCCCCTTTGCCGGTTAGACGTTTCAGGGAAACGATCCCCTTTGCCGGTTAGACGTTTCAGGGAAACGATCCCCTTTGCCGGTTAGACGTTTCAGGAAACGATCCCTTTGCCGGTTAGACGTTTCCAGGGAAACGATCCCTTTGCTGGTTAGACGTTTCAGGGAAACGATCCCCTTTGCCGGTTAGACGCTTCAGGAAACGATCCCCTTTGCCGGTTAGACGCTTTCAGGGAAACGATCCCCTTTGCTGGTTAGACATCGGAGGGAAACGATCCCCTTTGCTGGTTAGACGTTTCAGGGAAACGATCCCCTTGCTGGTTAGACGTCGAGGGAAACGATCCCCTTTGCTGGTTAGACGTCGGAGGGAAACGATCCCCTTTGCTGGTTAGACGTTTCAGGGAAACGATCCCCTTTGCCGGTTAGACGTCGGAGGGAAACGATCCCCTTTGCCGGTTAGACGTCGGAGGGAAACGATCCCCTTTGCCGGTTAGACGTTTCAGGGAAACGATCCCCTTTGCCGGTTAGACGTTTCAGGGAAACGATCCCCTTTGCCGGTTAGACGTTTCAGGGAAACGATCCCCTTTGCCGGTTAGACGTCGGAGGGAACTATCCCCTTTGCCGGTTAGACGTCGGAGGGAAACGATCCCCTTTGGTGATTAGACGTTTCAGGGAAACGATCCCCTTTGGTGGTTAGACGTTTCAGGAAACGACCCCCTTTGCTGGTTAGACGTCGGAGGGAACTATCCCCTTTGCTGGTTAGACGTCGGAGGGAAACGATCCCCTTTGGTGGTTAGACGTTTCAGGGAAACGATCCCCTTTGGTGGTTAGACGTTTCAGGGAAACGATCCCCTTTGCTGGTTAGACGTTTCAGGGAAACGATCCCCTTTGGTGGTTAGACGTTTCAGGGAAACGATCCCCTTTGGTGGTTAGACGTTTCAGGGAAACGATCCCCTTTGCTGGTTAGACGTTTCAGGAAACGACCCCCTTTGCTGGTTAGACGTCGGAGGGAACTATCCCCTTTGCTGGTTAGACGTCGGAGGGAAACGATCCCCTTTGGTGGTTAGACGTTTCAGTGAAACGATCCCCTTTGCTGGTTAGACGTTTCAGGGAAACGATCCCCTTTGCTGGTTAGACGTTTCAGGGAAACGATCCCCTTTGCTGGTTAGACGTTTCAGGGCAACGATCCACTTTGCTGGTTAGACGTTTCAGGGAAACGATCCCCTTTGCTGGTTAGACGTCGGAGGGAAACGATCCCCTTTGCTGGTTAGACGTTTCAGGGAACGATCCCCTTTGCTGGTTAGACGTTTCAGGGAAACGATCCCTTTTGCTGGTTAGACGTTTCAGGGAAACGATCCCTTTTGCTGGTTAGACGTTTCAGGGAGACGATCCCCTTTGGGTTAGACGTTTCAGGAACGATCCCTTTGCCGGGTTAGACGTTTCAGGGAAACGATCCCCTTTGCCGTTAGACGTTTCAGGGAAACGATCCCTTTGCCGGTTAGACGTTTCAGGGAAACGATCCCCTTGCTGGGTTAGACGCTTCAGGAAACGATCCCCTTTGCCGGTTAGACGTTTCAGGGAAACGATCCCCTTTGCCGGTTAGACGTTTCAGGGAAACGAACCCCTTTGCCGGTTAGACGTCGGAGCGGAACGATCCCCTTTGCCGGTTAGACGTCGGAGGGAAACGATCCCCTTTGCCGGTTAGACGTTTCAGGGAAACGATCCCCTTTGCCGGTTAGACGTTTCAGGGAAACGATCCCCTTTGCCGGTTAGACGTTTCAGGGAAACGATCCCCTTTGCCGGTTAGACGTTCAGGAAACGATCCCCTTGCCGGTTAGACGCTTCAGGGAAACGATCCCCTTTGCCGGTTAGACGCTTCAGGGAAACGATCCCTTTGCCGGTTAGACGTTTCAGGAAACGAACCCCTTTGCCGGTTAGACGTCGGAGCGGAACGATCCCCTTTGCCGGTTAGACGTCGGAGGGAAACGATCCCCTTTGCCGGTTAGACGTTTCAGGGAAACGATCCCCTTTGCCGGTTAGACGTTTCAGGGAAACGATCCCCTTTGCCGGTTAGACGTTTCAGGGAAACGATCCCCTTTGCCGGTTAGACGTTTCAGGGAAACGATCCCCTTTGCCGGTTAGACGTTTCAGGGAAACGATCCCCTTTGCCGGTTAGACGTCGGAGGGAACGATCCCCTTTGCCGGTTAGACGTCGGAGGGAAACGATCCCCTTTGCCGGTTAGACGTTTCAGGGAAACGATCCCCTTTGCCGGTTAGACGTTTCAGGGAAACGATCCCCTTTGCCGGTTAGACGTTTCAGGGAAACGATCCCCTTTGCCGGTTAGACGTTTCAGGGAAACGATCCCCTTTGCCGGTTAGACGTTTCAGGGAAACGATCCCCTTTGCCGGTTAGACGTTTCAGGGAAACGATCCCCTTTGCCGGTTAGACGTTTCAGGGAAACGATCCCCTTTGCCGGTTAGACGTCGGAGGGAAACGATCCCCTTTGCCGGTTAGACGTCGGAGGGAAACGATCCCCTTTGCCGGTTAGACGTTTCAGGGAAACGATCCCCTTTGCCGGTTAGACGTTTCAGGGAAACGATCCCCTTTGCCGGTTAGACGTTTCAGGAAACGATCCCCTTGCTGGTTAGACGCTTCAGGGAAACGATCCCCTTTGCTGGTTAGACATCGGAGGGAAACGATCCCCTTTGCTGGTTAGACGTTTCAGGGAAACGATCCCCTTTGCCGGTTAGACGTCGGAGGGAAACGATCCCCTTTGCTGGTTAGACGTCGGAGGGAAACGATCCCCTTTGCTGGTTAGACGTTTCAGGGAAACGATCCCCTTTGCCGGTTAGACGTCGGAGGGAAACGATCCCCTTTGCCGGTTAGACGTTTCAGGGAAACGATCCCCTTTGCCGGTTAGACGTTTCAGGGAAACGATCCCCTTTGCCGGTTAGACGTTTCAGGGAAACGATCCCCTTTGCCGGTTAGACGTCGGAGGGAACTATCCCCTTTGCCGGTTAGACGTCGGAGGGAAACGATCCCCTTTGGTGATTAGACGTTTCAGGGAAACGATCCCCTTTGGTGGTTAGACGTTTCAGGAAACGACCCCCTTTGCTGGTTAGACGTCGGAGGGAACTATCCCCTTTGCTGGTTAGACGTCGGAGGGAAACGATCCCCTTTGGTGGTTAGACGTTTCAGGAAACTATCCCCTTTGGTGGTTAGACGCTTCAGGAAACGATCCCTTGCTGGTTAGACGTTTCAGGAAACGATCCCCTTTGGTTAGACGTTTCAGGGAAACGATCCCCTTTGCTGGTTAGACGTCGGAGGGAACTATCCCCTTTGCTGGTTAGACGTCGGAGGGAAACGATCCCCTTTGGTGGTTAGACGTTTCAGGGAAACGATCCCCTTTGCTGGTTAGACGTCGGAGGGAACTATCCCCTTTGCTGGTTAGACGTCGGAGGGAAACGATCCCCTTTGGTGGTTAGACGTTTCAGGGAAACGATCCCCTTTGGTGGTTAGACGTTTCAGGAAACGACCCCCTTTGCTGGTTAGACGTCGGAGGGAACTATCCCCTTTGCTGGTTAGACGTCGGAGGGAAACGATCCCCTTTGGTGGTTAGACGTTTCAGGGAAACGATCCCCTTTGGTGGTTAGACGTTTCAGGGAAACGATCCCCTTTGCTGGTTAGACGTTTCAGGGAAACGATCCCCTTTGGTGGTTAGACGTTTCAGGTAAACGATCCCCTTTGCTGGTTAGACGTTTCAGGGAAACGATCCCCTTTGCTGGTTAGACGCTTCAGGAAACGATCCCCTTTGCTGGTTAGACGCTTCAGGGAAACGATCCCCTTTGCTGGTTAGACGCTTCAGGAAACGATCCCTTTGCTGGTTAGACGTCGGAGGGAAACGATCCCCTTTGCTGGTTAGACGCTTCAGGAAACGACCCCTTTGCTGTTTAGACGTCGGAGGGAAACGATCCCCTTTGCTGGTTAGACGTTTCAGGGAGACGATCCCCTTTGCTGGTTAGACGTTTCAGGGAAACGATCCCCTTTGCTGGTTAGACGTCGGAGGGAAACGATCCCCTTTGCTGGTTAGACGTTTCAGGGAAACGATCCCCTTTGCTGGTTAGACGTTTCAGGGAAACGATCCCCTTTGCTGGTTAGACGTTTCAGGGAACGATCCCCTTTGCTGGTTAGACGCTTAAGGGAAACGATCCCCTTTGCTGGTTAGACGCTTCAGGAAACGATCCCCTTGCTGGTTAGACGTTTCAGGAAACGATCCCCTTTGCTGGTTAGACGTTTCAGGAAACGAACCCCTTTGCTGGTTAGACGTTCAGGAAACGATCCCCTTTGCTGGTTAGACGTTTCAGGAAACGAACCCTTTGCTGGTTAGACGTCGGAGGGAAACGATCCCCTTTGGTGATTAGACGTTTCAGGGAAACGATCCCCTTTGGTGGTTAGACGCTTCAGGAAACGATCCCCTTTGCTGGTTAGACGCCGGAGGGAACTATCCCCTTTGCTGGTTAGACGTCGGAGGGAAACGATCCCCTTTGGTGGTTAGACGCTTCAGGAAACGATCCCCTTTGGTGGTTAGACGCTTAGGGAAACGATCCCCTTTGCTGGTTAGACGCTTCAGGGAAACGATCCCCTTTGGTGGTTAGACGTTAGGAAACGATCCCCTTGGTGGTTAGACGCTTCAGGGAAACGATCCCCTTTGGTGGTTAGACGCTTCAGGGAAACGATCCCCTTTGCTGGTTAGACGTTTCAGGAAAGACCCCTTGCTGGTTAGACGTTTCGGAGGGAACTATCCCCTTTGCTGGTTAGACGCGGAGGGAAACGATCCCCTTTGCTGGTTAGACGTTTCAGGGAAACGATCCCCTTTGCTGGTTAGACGTTTCAGGGAAACGATCCCCTTTGCTGGTTAGACGTTTCAGGGAAACGATCCCCTTTGCTGGTTAGACGTTTCAGGGAAACGATCCCCTTTGCTGGTTAGACGTTTCAGGAAACGAACCCCTTTGCTGGTTAGACGTTTCAGGGAACGATCCCCTTTGCTGGTTAGACGTTTCAGGGAAACGATCCCCTTTGCTGGTTAGACGTTTCAGGGAAACGATCCCCTTGCTGGTTAGACGCTTCAGGAAACGATCCCCTTTGCTGGCTAGACGCCTCAGGGAAACGATCCCCTTGCTGGTTAGACGCCTCAGGGAAACGATCCCCTTTGCTGGTTAGACGCCTCAGGGAAACGATCCCCTTTGCTGGCTAGACGCCTCAGGAAACGATCCCCTTTGCTGGTTAGACGCTTCAGGAAACGATCCCCTTTGCTGGTTAGACGTTTCAGGAAACGATCCCTTTGCCGGTTAGACGTTTCAGGGAAACGATCCCCTTTGGTGGTTAGACGTTTCAGGGAAACGATCCCCTTTGCTGGTTAGACGTTTCAGGAAACGACCCCCTTTGCTGGTTAGACGTCGGAGGGAACTATCCCCTTTGCTGGTTAGACGTCGGAGGGAAACGATCCCCTTTGGTGGTTAGACGCTTCAGGAAACGATCCCTTTGGTGGTTAGACGTTTCAGGAAACGATCCCCTTTGCTGGTTAGACGTTTCAGGGAAACGATCCCCTTTGGTGGTTAGACGTTTCAGGGAAACGATCCCCTTTGCTGGTTAGACGTTTCAGGGAAACGATCCCCTTTGCTGGTTAGACGTTTCACGGAAACGATCCCCTTTGCTGGTTAGACGTTTCAGGGAAACGATCCCCTTTGCTGGCTAGACGTCTCAGGGAAACGATCCCCTTTGCTGGTTAGACGTTTCAGGGAAACGATCCCCTTTGCTGGTTAGACGTTTCAGGGAAACGATCCCCTTTGCTGGTTAGACGTCGGAGGGAAACGATCCCCTTTGCTGGTTAGACGTTTCAGGGAAACGACCCCCTTTGCTGTTTAGACGTCGGAGGGAAACGATCCCCTTTGCTGGTTAGACGTTTCAGGGAGACGATCCCCTTTGCTGGTTAGACGTTTCAGGGAAACGATCCCCTTTGCTGGTTAGACGTCGGAGGGAAACGATCCCCTTTGCTGGTTAGACGTTTCAGGGAAACGATCCCCTTTGCTGGTTAGACGTTTCAGGGAAACGATCCCCTTTGCTGGTTAGACGTTTCAGGGAAACGATCCCCTTTGCTGGTTAGAAGTTTCAGGGAAACGATCCCCTTTGCTGGTTAGACGTTTCAGGGAAACTATCCCCTTTGCTGGTTAGACGTTTCAGGGAAACGATCCCCTTTGCTGGCTAGACGTCTCAGGGAAACGATCCCCTTTGCTGGTTAGACGTTTCAGGGAAACGATCCCCTTTGCTGGTTAGACGTTTCAGGGAAACGATCCCGTTTGCTGGTTAGACGTCGGAGGGAAACGATCCCCTTTGCTGGTTAGACGTTTCAGGGAAACGACCCCCTTTGCTGTTTAGACGTTGGAGGGAAACGATCCCCTTTGCTGGTTAGACGTTTCAGGGAGACGATCCCCTTTGCTGGTTAGACGTTTCAGGGAAACGATCCCCTTTGCTGGTTAGACGTCGGAGGGAAACGATCCCCTTTGCTGGTTAGATGTTTCAGGGAAACGATCCCCTTTGCTGGTTAGACGTTTCAGGGAAACGATCCTCTTTGCTGGTTAGACGTTTCAGGGGAACGATCCTCTTTGCTGGTTAGACGTTTCAGGGAAACGATCCCCTTTGCTGGTTAGACGTTTCAGGGGAACGATCCTCTTTGCTGGTTAGACGTTTAAGGGAAACGATCCCTTTGCTGGTTAGACGCTTCAGGAAACGATCCCCTTTGCTGGTTAGACGTTTCAGGGAAACGATCCCCTTTGCTGGTTAGACGTTTCAGGGAAACGATCCCCTTTGCTGGTTAGACGTTTCAGGGAAACGATCCCCTTTGCTGGTTAGACGTTTCAGGGAAACGATCCCCTTTGCTGGTTAGACGTCGGAGGGAAACGATCCCCTTTGCTGGTTAGACGTTTCAGGAAACGAACCCCTTTGCTGGTTAGACGTCGGAGGGAACTATCCCCTTTGCTGGTTAGACGTCGGAGGGAAACGATCCCCTTTGGTGGTTAGACGTTTCAGGGAAACGATCCCCTTTGGTGGTTAGACGTTTCAGGGAAACGATCCTCTTTGCTGGTTAGACGTTTCAGGGAAACGATCCCCTTTGGTGGTTAGACGTCGGAGGGAACTATCCCCTTTGCTGGTTAGACGTCGGAGGGAAACGATCCCCTTTGGTGGTTAGACGTTTCAGGGAAACGACTCCCTTTGCTGGTTAGACGTCGGAGGGAACTATCCCCTTTGCTGGTTAGACGTCGGAGGGAACTATCCCCTTTGCTGGTTAGACGTCGGAGGGAAACGATCCCCTTTGCTGGTTAGACGTCGGAGGGAAACGATCCCCTTTGCTGGTTAGACGTTTCAGGGAAACGATCCCTTTTGCTGGTTAGACGTTTCAGGGAAACGATCCCTTTTGCCGGTTAGACGTTTCAGGGAGACGATCCCCTTTGCCGGTTAGACGTTTCAGGGAGACGATCCCCTTTGCCGGTTAGACGTTTCAGGGAAACGATCCCCTTTGCCGGTTAGACGTTTCAGGGAAACGATCCCCTTTGCCGGTTAGACGTTTCAGGGAAACGATCCCCTTTGCCGGTTAGACGTTTCAGGGAAACGATCCCCTTTGCCGGTTAGACGTTTCAGGGAAACGAACCCCTTTGCCGGTTAGACGTCGGAGCGGAACGATCCCCTTTGCCGGTTAGACGTCGGAGGAACGATCCCCTTTGCCGGTTAGACGTCGGAGGGAAACGATCCCCTTTGCCGGTTAGACGTTTCAGGGAAACGATCCCCTTTGCCGGTTAGACGTTTCAGGGAAACGATCCCCTTTGCCGGTTAGACGTTTCAGGGAAACGATCCCCTTTGCCGGTTAGACGTTTCAGGGAAACGATCCCCTTTGCCGGTTAGACGTTTCAGGGAAACGATCCCCTTTGCCGGTTAGACGTTTCAGGGAAACGATCCCCTTTGCCGGTTAGACGTCGGAGGGAAACGATCCCCTTTGCTGGTTAGACGTCGGAGGGAAACGATCCCCTTTGCCGGTTAGACGTCGGAGGGAAACGATCCCCTTTGCCGGTTAGACGTTTCAGGGAAACGATCCCCTTTGCCGGTTAGACGTTTCAGGGAAACGATCCCCTTTGCTGGTTAGACGCTTTCAGGAAACGATCCCCTTTGCCGGTTAGACGTTTCAGGAAACGATCCCCTTTGCCGGTTAGACGCTTCAGGGAAACGATCCCCTTGCGGTTAGACGTTTCAGGGAAACGATCCCCTTTGCCGGTTAGACGTCGGAGGGAAACGATCCCCTTTGCCGGTTAGACGTTTCAGGGAAACGATCCCCTTTGCCGGTTAGACGTCGGAGGGAAACGATCCCCTTTGCCGGTTAGACGTCGGAGGGAAACGATCCCCTTTGCCGGTTAGACGTTTCAGGGAAACGATCCCCTTTGCCGGTTAGACGTCGGAGGGAAACGATCCCCTTTGCCGGTTAGACGTCGGAGGGAAACGATCCCCTTGCCGGTTAGACGCTTCAGGGAAACGATCCCCTTTGCCGGTTAGACGCTTCAGGGAAACGATCCCCTTGCCGGTTAGACGCTTCGGAGGGAAACGATCCCCTTTGCTGGTTAGACGCTTCAGGGAAACGATCCCCTTTGGTGATTAGACGCTTCAGGGAAACGATCCCCTTTGGTGGTTAGACGTTTCAGGAAACGACCCCCTTTGCTGGTTAGACTTCGGAGGGAACTATCCCCTTTGCTGGTTAGACGTCGGAGGGAAACGATCCCCTTTGGTGGTTAGACGTTTCAGGGAAACTATCCCCTTTGGTGGTTAGACGCTTCAGGAAACGATCCCTTTGCTGGTTAGACGCTTTCAGGAAACGATCCCCTTGGTGGTTAGACGCTTCAGGAAACGATCCCCTTTGCTGGTTAGACGCTCGGAGGGAACTATCCCCTTGCTGGTTAGACGTTCGGAGGGAAACGATCCCCTTTGGTGGTTAGACGTTTCAGGAAACGATCCCCTTGCTGGTTAGACGCCGGAGGGAACTATCCCCTTTGCTGGTTAGACGCCGGAGGAAACGATCCCCTTTGGTGGTTAGACGTTTCAGGGAAACGATCCCCTTTGGTGGTTAGACGCTTCAGGAAACGTTTTGCTGGTTAGACGCCGGAGGGAACTATCCCCTTTGCTGGTTAGACGTCGGAGGGAAACGATCCCCTTTGGTGGTTAGACGTTTCAGGGAAACGATCCCCTTTGGTGGTTAGACGTTTCAGGAAACGACCCCCTTTGCTGGTTAGACGTCGGAGGGAACTATCCCCTTTGCTGGTTAGACGTCGGAGGGAAACGATCCCCTTTGGTGGTTAGACGTTTCAGGGAAACTATCCCCTTTGGTGGTTAGACGTTTCAGGGAAACGATCCCCTTTGCTGGTTAGACGTTTCAGGGAAACGATCCCCTTTGGTGGTTAGACGTTTCAGGGAAACGATCCCCTTTGCTGGTTAGACGTCGGAGGGAACTATCCCCTTTGCTGGTTAGACGTCGGAGGGAAACGATCCCCTTTGGTGGTTAGACGTTTCAGGGAAACGATCCCCTTTGCTGGTTAGACGTCGGAGGGAACTATCCCCTTTGCTGGTTAGACGTCGGAGGGAAACGATCCCCTTTGGTGGTTAGACGTTTCAGGGAAACGATCCCCTTTGGTGGTTAGACGTTTCAGGAAACGACCCCCTTTGCTGGTTAGACGTCGGAGGGAACTATCCCCTTTGCTGGTTAGACGTCGGAGGGAAACGATCCCCTTTGGTGGTTAGACGTTTCAGGGAAACGATCCCCTTTGGTGGTTAGACGCTTTCAGGGAAACGATCCCCTTTGCTGGTTAGACGTTTCAGGAAACGATCCCCTTTGCTGGTTAGACGCTTAGGGAAACGATCCCCTTTGCTGGTTAGACGAGGGAAACGATCCCCTTTGCTGGTTAGACGCTTCAGGGAAACGATCCCCTTTGCTGGTTAGACGCTTCAGGGAAACGATCCCCTTTGCTGGTTAGACGCTTCAGGAAACGATCCCCTTTGCTGGTTAGACGCTTCAGGGAAACGATCCCCTTTGCTGGTTAGACGTTTCAGGGAAACGATCCCCTTTGCTGGTTAGACGTTTCAGGGAAACGATCCCCTTTGCTGGTTAGACGTTTCAGGGAAACGATCCCCTTTGCTGGTTAGACGTTTCAGGGAAACGATCCCCTTTGCTGGTTAGACGTCGGAGGGAAACTACCCCCTTTGCTGTTTAGACGTCGGAGGGAAACGATCCCCTTTGCTGGTTAGACGTTTCAGGGAAACGATCCCCTTTGCTGGTTAGACGTTTCAGGGAAACGATCCCCTTTGCTGGTTAGACGTCGGAGGGAAACGATCCCCTTTGCTGGTTAGACGTTTCAGGGAAACGATCCCCTTTGCTGGTTAGACGTTTCAGGGAAACGATCCTCTTTGCTGGTTAGACGTTTCAGGGGAACGATCCCCTTTGCTGGTTAGACGTTTAAGGGAAACGATCCCCTTTGCTGGTTAGACGTTTCAGGGAAACGATCCCCTTTGCTGGTTAGACGTTTCAGGGAAACGATCCCCTTTGCTGGTTAGACGTTTCAGGAAACGAACCCCTTTGCTGGTTAGACGTCGGAGCGGAACGATCCCCTTTGCTGGTTAGACGTTTCAGGAAACGAACCCCTTTGCTGGTTAGACGTCGGAGGGAAACGATCCCCTTTGGTGATTAGACGTTTCAGGGAAACGATCCCCTTTGGTGGTTAGACGTTTCAGGAAACGACCCCCTTTGCTGGTTAGACGTCGGAGGGAACTATCCCCTTTGCTGGTTAGACGTCGGAGGGAAACGATCCCCTTTGGTGGTTAGACGTTTCAGGGAAACGATCCCCTTTGGTGGTTAGACGTTTCAGGGAAACGATCCCCTTTGCTGGTTAGACGTTTCAGGGAAACGATCCCCTTTGGTGGTTAGACGTTTCAGGGAAACGATCCCCTTTGGTGGTTAGACGTTTCAGGGAAACGATCCCCTTTGCTGGTTAGACGCTTCAGGAAACGATCCCTTTGCTGGTTAGACGTCGGAGGGAACTATCCCCTTTGCTGGTTAGACGTCGGAGGGAAACGATCCCCTTTGGTGGTTAGACGTTTCAGGGAAACGATCCCCTTTGGTGGTTAGACGTTTCAGGGAAACGATCCCCTTTGCTGGTTAGACGTTTCAGGGAAACGATCCCCTTTGCTGGTTAGACGTTTCAGGGAAACGATCCCCTTTGCTGGTTAGACGTTTCAGGGAAACGATCCCCTTGCTGGTTAGACGCTTCAGGGAAACGATCCCCTTTGCTGGTTAGACGCTTCAGGGAAACGATCCCCTTTGCTGGCTAGACGCCTCAGGGAAACGATCCCCTTTGCTGGTTAGACGCTTCAGGAAACGATCCCCTTTGCTGGTTAGACGCTTCAGGAAACGATCCCGCTTGCTGGTTAGACGTCGGAGGGAAACGATCCCCTTTGCTGGTTAGACGTTTCAGGGAAACGATCCCCTTTGCTGGTTAGACGTTTCAGGGAAACGATCCCTTTTGCTGGTTAGACGTTTCAGGGAGACGATCCCCTTTGCTGGTTAGACGGGAAACGATCCCCTTTGCTGGTTAGACGCTTCAGGAAACGATCCCCTTTGCTGGTTAGACGCTTTCAGGGAGACGATCCCTTTGCTGGTTAGACGTTTCAGGGAAACGATCCCCTTGCTGGTTAGACGTTTCAGGGAAACGATCCCTTTGCTGGTTAGACGTTTCAGGGAAACGATCCCCTTTGCTGGTTAGACGCTTCAGGGAAACGATCCCCTTGCTGGTTAGACGCTTCAGGGAAACGATCCCCTTTGCTGGTTAGACGCCTCAGGGAAACGATCCCCTTTGCTGGTTAGACGCTTCAGGAAACGATCCCTTTGCTGGTTAGACGCTTCAGGAAACGATCCCGCTTGCTGGTTAGACGCCGGAGGGAAACGATCCCCTTTGCTGGTTAGACGCTTCAGGGAAACGATCCCTTTGCTGGTTAGACGGGAAACGATCCCTTTGCTGGTTAGACGTTTCAGGGAAACGATCCCCTTTGCTGGTTAGACGCTTCAGGGAAACGATCCCCTTTGCTGGTTAGACGTTTCAGGAAACGATCCCCTTTGCTGGTTAGACGCCGAGGGAAACGATCCCTTTGCTGGTTAGACGCTTTCGGAAACGATCCCCTTGCTGGTTAGACGCTTTCAGGGAAACGATCCTCTTTGCTGGTTAGACGTTTCAGGGGAACGATCCTCTTTGCTGGTTAGACGTTTCAGGGAAACGATCCCCTTTGCTGGTTAGACGTTTCAGGGGAACGATCCTCTTTGCTGGTTAGACGTTTAAGGGAAACGATCCCCTTTGCTGGTTAGACGTTTCAGGGAAACGATCCCCTTTGCTGGTTAGACGTTTCAGGGAAACGATCCCCTTTGCTGGTTAGACGTTTCAGGAAACGAAAGACGAGGGAACTATCCCCTTTGCTGGTTAGACGTCGGAGGGAAACGATCCCCTTTGGTGGTTAGACGTTTCAGGGAAACGATCCCCTTTGGTGGTTAGACGTTTCAGGGAAACGATCCCCTTTGCTGGTTAGACGTTTCAGGGAAACGATCCCCTTTGCTGGTTAGACGTCGGAGGGAACTATCCCCTTTGCTGGTTAGACGTCGGAGGGAAACGATCCCCTTTGGTGGTTAGACGTTTCAGGGAAACGATCCCCTTTGGTGGTTAGACGTTTCAGGAAACGACCCCCTTTGCTGGTTAGACGTCGGAGGGAACTATCCCCTTTGCTGGTTAGACGTCGGAGGGAAACGATCCCCTTTGGTGGTTAGACGTTTCAGGAAACGATCCCCTTTGGTGGTTAGACGTTTCAGGAAACGATCCCCTTTGCTGGTTAGACGCTTCAGGAAACGATCCCCTTTGCTGGTTAGACGTTCAGGGAAACGATCCCTTTGCTGGTTAGACGCTTCAGGGAAACGATCCCCTTTGCTGGTTAGACGCTTCAGGAAACGATCCCCTTTGCTGGTTAGACGTTTCAGGGGAAACGATCCCCTTTGCTGGTTAGACGTTTCAGGGAAACGATCCCCTTTGCTGGTTAGACGTTTCAGGGAAACGATCCCCTTTGCTGGTTAGACGTTTCAGGGAAACGATCCCCTTTGCTGGTTAGACGTCGGAGGGAAACGATCCCCTTTGCTGGTTAGACGTTTCAGGGAAACGACCCCCTTTGCTGTTTAGACGTCGGAGGGAAACGATCCCCTTTGCTGGTTAGACGTTTCAGGGAAACGACCCCCTTTGCTGTTTAGACGTCGGAGGGTAACGATCCCCTTTGCTGGTTAGACGTCGGAGGGAAACGATCCCCTTTGCTGGTTAGACGTTTCAGGGAAACTATCCCCTTTGCTGGTTAGACGTCGGAGGGAACGATCCCCTTTGCTGGTTAGACGTTTCAGGGAAACGATCCCCTTTGCTGGTTAGACGTCGGAGGGAACGATCCCCTTTGCTGGTTAGACGTCGGAGGGAAACGATCCCTTTTGGTGGTTAGACGTTTCAGGGAAACGATCCCCTTTGGTGGTTAGACGTTTCAGGGAAACGATCCCCTTTGCTGGTTAGACGTTTCAGGGAAACGATCCCCTTTGGTGGTTAGACGTTTCAGGGAAACGATCCCCTTTGCTGGTTAGACGTTTCAGGGAAACGATCCCCTTTGCTGGTTAGACGTTTCAGGGAAACGATCCCCTTTGCTGGTTAGACGTCGGAGGGAAACGATCCCCTTTGCTGGTTAGACGTTTCAGGGAAACGACCCCCTTTGCTGTTTAGACGTCGGAGGGAAACGATCCCCTTTGCTGGTTAGACGTTTCAGGGAAAGATCCCCTTTGCTGGTTAGACGTTTCAGGGAAACGATCCCCTTTGGTGGTTAGACGTTTCAGGGAAACGATCCTCTTTGCTGGTTAGACGTTTCAGGGAAACGATCCCCTTTGGTGGTTAGACGTTTCAGGGAAACGATCCCTTTGCTGGTTAGACGCTTCAGGAAACGATCCCCTTTGCTGGTTAGACGCTTCAGGGAAACGATCCCTTTGCTGGTTAGACGTTTCAGGGAAACGATCCCCTTTGCTGGTTAGACGTTTCAGGGAAACGATCCCCTTTGCTGGCTAGACGTCTCAGGGAAACGATCCCCTTTGCTGGTTAGACGTTTCAGGGAAACGATCCCCTTTGCTGGTTAGACGTTTCAGGGAAACGATCCCCTTTGCTGGTTAGACGTTTCAGGGAAACGATCCCCTTTGCTGGTTAGACGCTCTCAGGGAAACGATCCCCTTGCTGGTTAGACGCTTCAGGGAAACGATCCCTTTGCTGGTTAGACGCTTCAGGAAACGATCCCCTTTGCTGGTTAGACGTCGGAGGGAAACGATCCCCTTTGCTGGTTAGACGTTTCAGGAAACGACCCCCTTTGCTGGTTAGACGAGGAAACTATCCCCTTTGCTGGTTAGACGTCGGAGGAAACGATCCCCTTTGCTGGTTAGACGTTTCAGGAAACGATCCCTTTGCTGGTTAGACGCTTCGATCCCCTTTGCTGGTTAGACGTTTCAGGGAAACGATCCCCTTTGCTGGTTAGACGTTTCAGGGAAACGATCCCCTTTGCTGGTTAGACGTTTCAGGGAAACGATCCCCTTTGCTGGTTAGACGTTTCAGGGAAACGATCCCCTTTGCTGGTTAGACGTTTCAGGGAAACGATCCCCTTTGCTGGTTAGACGTCAGGAAACGATCCCCTTTGCTGGTTAGACGTTTCAGGGAAACGATCCCCTTTGCTGGTTAGACGTTTCAGGGAAACGATCCCCTTTGCTGGTTAGACGTCGGAGGGAACGATCCCCTTTGGTGGTTAGACGTTTCAGGGAAACTATCCCCTTTGCTGGTTAGACGTCGGAGGGAACGATCCCCTTTGCTGGTTAGACGTTTCAGGGAAACGATCCCCTTTGCTGGTTAGACGCTTCAGGGAAACGATCCCCTTTGCTGGTTAGACGTCGGAGGGAACGATCCCCTTTGGTGGTTAGACGTTTCAGGGAAACGATCCCTTTTGCTGGTTAGACGTTTCAGGGAAACGATCCCCTTTGCTGGTTAGACGTCGGAGGGAAACGATCCCCTTTGCTGGTTAGACGTTTCAGGGAAACGATCCCCTTTGCTGGTTAGACGTTTCAGGGAAACGATCCCCTTTGCTGGTTAGACGTTTCAGGGAAACGATCCCCTTTGCTGGTTAGACGTTTCAGGGAAACGATCCCCTTTGCTGGTTAGACGTTTCAGGGAAACCATCCCCTTTGCTGGTTAGACGTTTCAGGGAAACCATCCCCTTTGCTGGTTAGACGTCGGAGGGAAACGATCCCCTTTGCTGGTTAGACGTCGGAGGGAAACGATCCCCTTTGCTGGTTAGACGTCGGAGGGAAACGATCCCCTTTGGTGGTTAGACGTTTCAGGGAAACGATCCCCTTTGCTGGTTAGACGTTTCAGGGAAACGACCCCCTTTGCTGGTTAGACGTTTCAGGGAAACGATCCCCTTTGCTGGTTAGACGTCGGAGGGGAACGATCCCATTTGCTGGTTAGACGTTTCAGGGAAACGATCCCCTTTGCTGGTTAGACGTTTCAGGGAAACGACCCCCTTTGCTGGTTAGACGTTTCAGGGAAACGATTCCCTTTGCTGGTTAGACGTTTCAGGGAAACGATCCCCTTTGCTGGTTAGACGTTTCAGGGAAACGATCCCTTTGCTGGTTAGACGTTTCAGGAAACGATCCCTTTGCTGGTTAGACGTTTCAGGGAAACGATCCCCTTTGCTGGTTAGACGTTTCAGGGAAACGATCCCTTTGCTGGTTAGACGTTTCAGGGAAACGATCCCTTTGCTGGTTAGACGCTTCAGGGAAACGATCCCCTTTGCTGTTTAGACGTTTCAGGGAAACGATCCCCTTGCCCGTTAGACGTTTCAGGGAAACGATCCCCTTTGCCCGTTAGACGTTTCAGGGAAACGATCCCCTTTGCCGGTTAGACGTTTCAGGGAAACGATCCCCTTTGCTGGTTAGACGTTTCAGGGAAACGATCCCGTTAGACGTTTCAGGGAAACGATCCCCTTTGCTGGTTAGACGTTTCAGGGAAACGATCCCCTTTGCTGGTTAGACGTTTCAGGGAAACGATCCCCTTTGCTGGTTAGACGTTTCAGGGAAACGATCCCCTTTGCCGGTTAGACGTTTCAGGGAACGATCCCCTTTGCCGGTTAGACGTTTCAGGGAAACGATCCCCTTTGCCGGTTAGACGTTTCAGGGAAACGACCCCCTTTGCCGGTTAGACGTTTCAGGGAAACGACCCCCTTTGCCGGTTAGACGTTTCAGGGAAACGATCCCCTTTGCCGGTTAGACGTTTCAGGGAAACGATCCCCTTTGCTTGTTAGACGTCGGAGGGAAACGATCCCCTTTTGCTGTGACCTGATGTTGACCTCTGACCTGCAGGGAGCACGAGGTGAGCTGTGACTACCGTCCAGTGCGCTGTCCCAACAACCCCTCCTGCCCTCCTCTCCTCACCATGAACCTGGAGGGACACCTTAAGGAATGTGAACACATCAAGTGCCCTCACTCCAAATATGGGTAGGTCACACACACACACACACACACACCAGGGTTTCCGGAAAATTTGGCGCCGAACAATGGGAAATGTACTAATCAAATCAAATGTATTTATGAAGCCCTTCTTACATCAGCTGATATCTCAAAGTGCTCTACAGAAACCCAGCCTAAAACCACAAACAGCAAGCAATGCAGGTGTAGAAGCACGGTGGCTAGGAAAAACTCCCTAGAAAGGCCAAAACCTAGGAAGAAACCTAGAGAGGAACCAGGCTATGTGGGGTGGCCAGTCCTCTTCTGGCTGTGCCGGGTAGAGATTATAACAGAACATGGCCAAGATGTTCCAATGTTCATGTTCATCAGCACCTCAGGAGTAAATGTCAGTTTGGCTTTTCATAGCCAATCATTAAGAGTATCTCTACCGCTCCTGCTGTCTCTAGAGAGACAGGGTGGGAATACTCTCTGATAGGATATAACCACAGGGTGGGAATACTCTCTGATAGGATATAACCACAGGGTGGGAATACTCTCTGATAGGATATAACCACAGGGTGGGAATACTCTCTGATAGGATATAACCACAGGGTGGGAATACTCTCTGATAGGATATAACCACAGGGTGGGAATACTCTCTGATAGGATAGAACCACAGGGTGGGAATACTCTCTGATGGGATAGAACCACAGGGTGGGAATACTCTCTGATAGGATAGAACCACAGGGTGGGAACACTCTCTGATAGGATAGAACCACAGGGTGGGAATACTCTCTGATGGGATAGAACCACAGGGTGGGAATACTCTCTGATAGGATAGAACCACAGGGTGGGAATACTCTCTGATGGGATAGAACCACAGGGTGGGAATACTCTCTGATGGGATAGAACCACAGGGTGGGAATACTCTCTGATGGGATAGAACCACAGGGTGGGAATACTCTCTGATGGGATAGAACCACAGGGTGGGAATACTCCCTGATGGGATATAACCACAGGGTGGGAATACTCTCTGATAGGATAGAACCACAGGGTGGGAATACTCTCTGATAGGATAGAACCACAGGGTGGGAATACTCTCTGATGGGATAGAACCACAGGGTGGGAATACTCTCTGATGGGATAGAACCACAGGGTGGGAATACTCTCTGATGGGATAGAACCACAGGGTGGGAATACTCTCTGATGGGATAGAACCACAGGGTGGGAATACTCTCTGATAGGATAGAACCACAGGGTGGGAATACTCTCTGATGGGATAGAACCACAGGGTGGGAATACTCTCTGATGGGATAGAACCACAGGGTGGGAATACTCTCTGATGGGATAGAACCACAGGGTGGGAATACTCTCTGATGGGATAGAACCACAGGGTGGGAATACTCTCTGATGGGATAGAACCACAGGGTGGGAATACTCTCTGATGGGATAGAACCACAGGGTGGGAATACTCTCTGATGGGATAGAACCACAGGGTGGGAATACTCTCTGATAGGATAGAACCACAGGGTGGGAATACTCTCTGATAGGATAGAACCACAGGGTGGGAATACTCTCTGATAGGATAGAACCACAGGGTGGGAATACTCTCTGATAGGATAGAACCACAGGGTGGGAATACTCCCTGATAGGATATAACCACAGGGTGGGAATACTCTCTGATAGGATAGAACCACAGGGTGGGAATACTCTCCGATAGGATATAACCACAGGGTGGGAATACTCCCTGATAGGATATAACCACAGGGTGGGAATACTCTCTGATAGGATATAACCACAGGGTGGGAATACTCTCTGATAGGATAGAACCACAGGGTGGGAATACTCTCTGATAGGATAGAACCACAGGGTGGGAATACTCTCTGATGGGATAGAACCACAGGGTGGGAATACTCTCTGATAGGATAGAACCACAGGGTGGGAATACTCTCTGATAGGATAGAACCACAGGGTGGGAATACTCTCTGATAGGGTATAACCACAGGGTGGGAATACTCTCTGATAGGATAGAACCACAGGGTGGGAATACTCTCTGATAGGATAGAACCACAGGGTGGGAATACTCTCTGATAGGATAGAACCACAGGGTGGGAATACTCCCTGATAGGATAGAACCACAGGGTGGGAATACTCTCTGATAGGATAGAACCACAGGGTGGGAATACTCTCTGATAGGATAGAACCACAGGGTGGGAATCATCCCGAACATAAAGTATAAACACACACTGACCCCCCCCCTGACCTCATGTCTGACCCCTCCCTCTCCTTCTCCTCAGATGTGTGTTTATCGGTAACCAGTATACGTATTCCACACATCTGGACCCCCTGTCTGACCCCCCTCTCTCTCCCTGTCTGACCCCTCTCTCTCCCCCTGTCTGACCCCCTGTACTAACCCCTGTCTGACCCCCTGTCTGACCCCCCTCTCTCCTTCTCCTCAGATGTGTTTATTGGTAACCAGGATACGTATTCCACACATCTGGACCCCCTGTCTGACTCCCTGTCTGACCCCCTGTCTGACTTCCTCTCTCTCTCCCCCTGTCTGACCCCTCTCTCTCTCTCCCTGTCTGACCCCTCTCTCTCTCTCCCTGTCTGACCCCTCTCTCTCCTTCTCCTCAGATGTGCGTTTATCGGTAACCAGGATACGTATTCCACACATCTGGACCCCTGTCTGACCCCCTCTCTCTCCCTGTCTGACCCCCTGTCTGACCCCTCTCTCTCCCTGTCTGACCCCTGTCTGACCCCCTCTCTCTCCCCCTGTCTGACCCCCTGTCTGACCCCTCTCTCTCCCCTGTCTGACCCCCTGTCTGACCTCTCTCTCTCCCTGTCTGACCCCTCTCTCTCCTTCTCCTCAGATGTGCGTTTATCGGTAACCAGGATACGTATTCCATACATCTGGACCCCTGTCTGACCCCCTCTCTCTCCCTGTCTGACCCCTCTCTCTCTCCCTGTCTGACCCCCTGTCTGACCCCCTGTCTGACCCCTCTCTCTCCTTCTCCTCAGATGTGCGTTTATCGGTAACCAGGATACGTATTCCACACATCTGGACCCCCTGTCTGACTCCCTCTCTCTCCCCCTGTCTGACCCCTCTCTCTCTCCCTGTCTGACCCCTCTCTCTCTCCCTGTCTGACCCTTTGTCTAACCCCTGTCTGACCCCCCTGTATGACCCCTGTCTGACCCCTCTCTCTCTCCCCCTGTCTGACCCCTCTCTCTCTCCCTGTCTGACCCCTCTCTCTCTCCCTGTCTGACCCCTGTCTGACCCCTCTCTCTCCTTCTCCTCAGATGTGCGTTTATCGGTAACCAGGATACGTATTCCACACATCTGGACCCCTGTCTGACTCCCTCTCTCTCCCCTGTCTGACCCCCTGTCTGACCCCCTGTCTGACTCCCCTCTCTCCCCTGTCTGACTCCCCTCTCTCCCCCTGTCTGACCCCCTGTCTGACCCACTGTCTGACCCCTCTCTCTCTCCTTCTCCTCAGATGTGCGTTTATCGGTAACCAGGATACGTATTCCACACATCTGGACCCCTGTCTGACCCCCTCTCTCTCCCTGTCTGACCCCTCTCTCTCCCTGTCTGACCCCCCTCTCTGTCCCTGTCTGACCCCCTGTCTGACCCCTTTCTCTCTCTCCTTCTCCTCAGATGTGCGTTTATCGGTAACCAGGATACGTATTCCACACATCTGGACCTGTGTAAGTTTGAAGGGCTGAAGGAGTTCCTGCAGCAGACAGATGACAGGTACGTACAACCATGAGGTACAGGTGACCCTCCCTCTCTCTCTGATTGGTTCCATGTTGACCCTCCCTCTCTCTCTGATTGGTTCCATGTTGACCCTCCCTCTCTCTCTGATTGGTTCCATGTTGACCCTCCCTCTCTCTCTGATTGGTTCCATGTTGACCCTCCCTCTCTCTCTGATTGGTTCCATGTTGACCCTCCCTCTCTCTCTGATAGGTTCCATGTTGACCCTCCCTCTCTCTCTGATTGGTTCCATGTTGACCCTCCCTCTCTCTCTGATAGGTTCCATGTTGACCCTCCCTCTCTCTCTGATTGGTTCCATGTTGACCATCCCTCTCTCTCTGATTGGTTCCATGTTGACCCTCCCTCTCTCTCTGATTGGTTCCATGTTGACCCTCCCTCTCTCCCTGATTGGTTCCATGTTGACCCTCCCTCTCTCCCTGATAGGTTCCATGTTGACCCTCCCTCTCTCCCTGATAGGTTCCATGTTGACCCTCCCTCTCTCCCTGATTGGTTCCATGTTGACCCTCCCCCTCTCCCTGATAGGTTCCATGAGATGCAGGTGACCCTGTCTCAGAAGGACCAGGACATTGCCTTCCTGAGGTCCATGTTGACCCTCCCCCTCTCTCTGATAGGTTCCATGTTGACCCTCCCCCTCTCTCTGATAGGTTCCATGTTGACCCTCCCTCTCTCCCTGATAGGTTCCATGTTGACCCTCCCCCTCTCCCTGATAGGTTCCATGTTGACCCTCCCCCTCTCCCTGATAGGTTCCATGTTGACCCTCCCTCTCTCCCTGATAGGTTCCATGAGATGCAGGTGACCCTGTCTCAGAAGGACCAGGACATTGCCTTCCTGAGGTCCATGTTGGGGAAACTGTCTGAGAAACTGGACCAGCTGGAGAAGAACCTGGAACTGAAGTTTGGTATGAGGGGGGGTTCACCTGGGGGTTCACCTGGGGGGGGGGGGGGTTGACCTGGGGGGTGTATGTTTCTGACCTGGGGGGTGTATGTTTCTGACCTGGGGGGGGGGTGTATGTTTCTGACCTGGGGGGGTGTATGTTTCTGACCTGGGGGGGTGTATGTTTCTGACCTGGGGGGTGTATGTTTCTGACCTGGGGGTGTATGTTTCTGACCTGGGGGGGTGTATGTTTCTGACCTGGGGGGGGGGGGTGTATGTTTCTGACCTGGGGGGGTGTATGTTTCTGACCTGGGGGGTGTATGTTTCTGACCTGGGGGGGTGTATGTTTCTGACCTGGGGGGTGGTGTATGTTTCTGACCTGGGGGTGGTGTATGTTTCTGACCTGGGGGGTGGTGTATGTTTCTGACCTGGGGGTGGTGTATGTTTCTGACCTGGGGGGTGGTGTATGTTTCTGACCTGGGGGTGGTGTATGTTTCTGACCTGGGGGGTGGTGGTGTATGTTTCTGACCTGGGGGGTGGTGTATGTTTCTGACCTGGGGGGTGGTGTATGTTTCTGACCTGGGGGGTGGTGTATGTTTCTGACCTGGGGGGGTGGTGTATGTTTCTGACCTGGGGGGTGGTGTATGTTTCTGACCTGGGGGTGTGTTCTGTGTGTGTTACTGACCGGGGGTGTGTGTTTCTGACCTGGGGGGTGTATGTTTCTGACCTGGGGGGGTTGTGTTTCTGACCTGGGGGGGTGTGTGTTCCAGATGTCCTGGATGAGAACCAGAGTAAGCTGAGTGAAGACCTGATGGAGTTTAGGAGAGATGCCTCCATGCTCAACGTGAGTCTCTGATCTCTATATTACACTAGGATGACATCACACACACACTGTCTCTCTCTCTGATCTCTATATTACACTAGGATGACATCACACACACACTGTCTCTCTCTCTGATCTCTATATTACACTAGGATGACATCACACACACACTGTCTCTCTCTCTGATCTCTATATTACACTAGGATGACATCACACACACACTGTCTCTCTCTCTGATCTCTATATTACACTAGGATGACATCACACACACACTGTCTCTCTCTCTGATCTCTATATTACACTAGGATGACATCACACACACACTGTCTCTCTCTCTGATCTCTATATTACACTAGGATGACATCACACACACACTGTCTCTCTCTCTGATCTCTATATTACACTAGGATGACATCACACACACACTGTCTCTCTCTCTGATCTCTATATTACACTAGGATGACATCACACACACACTGTCTCTCTCTCTCTGATCTCTATATTATACTAGGATGACATCACACACACACTGTCTCTCTCTCTGATCTCTATATTACACTAGGATGACATCACACACA